>NW_023637606.1:448492-594213 GCF_015220235.1 Choloepus didactylus
TTCCACAGGGCAGGCTGTTGTTTTGTCTGCACTGCTAGTAAGTGTTTCCTGGGTGAATCTTGGGGGCAGCAAAGGAGGGAAAGGCGTGTACTGTGTGCCTCGGCCCGCTGTGTGCCTGGGCCCGCTGTGTACCAGTGCCCACTGTGTGCCTGGGCCAGCTGTGTGCCCGGGCCGGCTGTGTACCTCGGCCCGCTGTGTGCCTGGGCCCACTGTGTACCGGTGCCCGCTGTGTGCCTCGGCCCTCTGTGTGCCTGGGCCCGCTGTGTGCCTGTGCCCGCTGTGTGCCCGGGCCGGCTGTGTGCCTGGGCCCGCTGTGTGCCCGGGCCGGCTGTGTGTACCTCGGCCCGCTGTGTGCCTGGGCCCACTGTGTGCCTGGGCCCGCTGTGTACCGGTGCCCGCTGTGTGCCCGGGCCGGCTGTGTGCCCGGGCCAGCTGTGTACCTCGGCCCGCTGTGTGCCCGGGCCGGCTGTGTGTACCTCGGCCCGCTGTGTGCCCGTGCCCGCTGTGTGCCCGGGCCAGCTGTGTGCCCGGGCCGGCTGTGTGTACCTCGGCCCGCTGTGTGCCTGGGCCCGCTGTGTACCTCGGCCCGCTGTGTGCCTGGGCCCGCTGTGTACCTCGGCCCTCTGTGTGCCCGGGCCGGCTGTGTGTACCTCGGCCCGCTGTGTGCCCGTGCCCGCTGTGTGCCCGGGCCGGCTGTGTGCCTGGGCCTGCTGTGTGCCCGGGCCGGCTGTGTGTGCCTGGGCCGGCTGTGTGCCTGGGCCCGCTGTGTGCCTGGGCCCGCTGTGTGCCCGGGCCAGCTGTGTGCCCGGGCCGGCTGTGTGTACCTCGGCCCGCTGTGTGCCTGGGCCCGCTGTGTGCCTGGGCCCGCTGTGTACCTCGGCCCGCTGTGTGCCCGGGCCGGCTGTGTGTACCTCGGCCCGCTGTGTGCCTGGGCCCACTGTGTGCCTGGGCCCGCTGTGTACCGGTGCCCGCTGTGTGCCCGGGCCGGCTGTGTACCTCGGTCCGCTGTGTACCGGTGCCCGCTGTGTGCCTGGGCCGGCTGTGTGCCTGTGCCCGCTGTGTGCCCGGGCCGGCTGTGTGTGCCTGGGCCGGCTGTGTGCCTGTGCCCACTGTGTGCCTGGGCCGGCTGTGTGCCTGGGCCCACTGTGTACCTCGGCCCGCTGTGTGCCTGGGCCGGCTGTGTGCCCGGGCCGGCTGTGTGTGCCTGGGCCGGCTGTGTGCCTGTGCCCGCTGTGTGCCTGGGCCGGCTGTGTGCCTGGGCCCGCTGTGTACCTCGGCCCGCTGTGTGCCTGGGCCTGCTGTGTACCTGGGCTGGCTGTGTACCTTGGCTAACTGTATACTTGGGCCAGCTATATGCCTGGGCCCGCTGTATACTTGCACCAGCTGTATACCTGGGCTGGCTGTGTACCTGTGCTGACTGTGTACCCAGGTCAGCTGTATGCCCGGGTGTCCTCTCTCCTCCAAGCCCCCTGCAGGGCCACTGCCCACGAGGAGGCCGGCTGTCCAGTGGCAATGGTCCGTTCAGGGAGGGGAGGAGCCTGCAGTGACTGCTCCAGGCCACAGGACGCTACGGGGCGGGGGCTCGCCTCCCGCCCGGGCCTGAGCCCCCGGGGCCCCTTCCTTCCTGCCCTGCCCGAGCCCTTGAGCCTGCCCCGGGTCCCCATCTGGAGAGCGGGGCCAGGACACCCTGCGCGTTTCTGGGCTGAGAGTCTGGGCTGGAAGTGACGGGGGCTCCCTCCCCGGCCAGGCAGGTTGTTCCCAGCCAGGCAAGTTCCTTCTGGCACTTTCCGGGCCTGCCCTGAGCTGATCGCAGGGTCACGTGGCTGTCCCTGTCAGGGGAGCCCCAGGACAGGCTTGGAATTGAGCTCGAAGTGTGGGGTGACTCTGAGCCCATCGTGGGGCTGTTGGGGGAGCCCCGGGTGGGTGCAGGTGCAGATGGGGTGGGTGGGTCTGCAGGGGCCAGACCCCATGTGAGAGGACCCGAAGGTGGTGTGGGATGTGGGTTCCCAACTGCTTGAGGGGAGAGAGAAGACTATATTTTCAGCTCTCAGACCCGTTGCCCGGTGCCCCCTCCTCCAGCGTGGGAGGCCCCGCTGCAGCCCTGGGTCCGAGCCCCTCTGCCTCCTTCTCTCTGTGCCTCGGTTTCCCTGCCGACGGCTGGGCGAGTGGGGGACTCCCAGCTGGACGGGCGGCCACCCCGATTTGCATGTCATTTGCATGCTCCAGGCAACCACCTCCCTCCCCGGTCATCTTCCTCCAAGGACCTCAGCTGCCCCCGGATGGGGTGTCCTGGGCCTCAGTTTCCCCAGCAAGCAACTGCCCTTCTGCTGCCCCCCAAGGCAGCCCCTCATGGCTCCCCAGCCACCCTGCTCCAGAAGAGGCTCCAGGGAGAATGGAGAAGGGTTTGCGTCAGCGAATTTCCCCGGAGTCCTACCATCGGAAAACCCAGACGGATGTGCCCTCGCCATCCACTCACGTCACCCGCGCTGTGCCCTGTGCCCGCGTTTTAAAGCACTTGTTCCTAGGTGTCTCGTTGGGGGGTGCTGGGTCTTTTCAGAGGAGCCCCCGCCGGCCGGGTGGGGCCCACGGAACGGCCTGGGCCCTGCCCAGAATCGGTTCCTCAATTCCCCACGTGGCGGGGGTGCTGCATCTGCGTCCGGCGAGGAGGCCCCGGCCGGGAGCGCTGACGGGAAACGGGAAACGAAAGGGCCGCTGGCGAGAGCGGGTGGGGGAGCCCCGGTCAGGTGCAGTCCTCAGCGGTGCGGAGCCCAGAGAGGGCAGGCGAGGGCCTGAGGCGGCACAGCAGGCCCTGAGTAAGGCGGCCCTGCCCTTCACGGCCGTGCTGGGGCCGCTCTCACCCACCGCCTGATTTCTGTGCAGACCCGGCTGGTGTCCTGCTGGTGGCCCGCAGGCCTGGGTCTCAGCCGCTCTGTGTCCCAAGCGTCCCCACGGCCTGGGCATGCAGGAGGTGCTCAATGATGAATGGTAGCAAAATGGAGGGTCCTGGCGACAGCCTGTGGCTTTGGCCCTGCTCCGGCCCCACCCTCCTCCGCACTGTGTCCCTGGAGTTCCCTGGGGTGGGGGAGAAACCACAGACGCAAAACCCCCCAGACGCCTCCGCCAGGGCCGAGCCCTCCTGTCCCTGTGGAGCTGGGGGGAGGCCCAGGTTTCAGATCTCATTGTGCCCTCGCTCACTCCAAGCCGTGATGGGTAAACTGAGGCTCAGGGGGCGTGTGTGAGTTTCCTGGGGCCACTTTAACAAATTCACACGGCAAAACCGCTCCTCTCCCCGCTCTGGAGGCCGGAGCCGTGGGGGAGGCGCCTTCCGGGCCTCTGCCGGCTCCCGGCATTTCCAGCTGTCCTTGCCGTCCCTCGGCGTCCCTGTGTGTGTGTCCTCTAATTATCGGACCGGGGCGTCCTCCTCCGATAGGACCTCGTTTTAACTTAACACCTTTGCAAAGGCCCTGTTTCCAGATAAGGGGGTCACTTCACAGCTTCTGGGTGGACCTGAATCTGGGGGTGTCAGTCATCAACCCCGTGCAGAGGGGGTGCCAGGCCTCTGCCACTGCCCCCCCGAGCCCCATTTTTACTCCATCCACCCATCCACTCATCGATAATCCATCTGTCTGTCCATCCGTCATCCATCCTTCCACCCACCCATCCATCCATCCATCCAACCATCCACCCACCCATCATCCGTCCGTCCACCCATCCATCCATCCATCCATCCAACCATCCATCCGTCCGTCCACCCATCCATCCATCCATCCAACCATCCATCCACCCATCTGTCTATCCACCATTCCATCTATCCATCCACCCATCTGTCTATCCACCCACCCATCCATCCATCCATCCAACCATCCATCCGTCCGTCCACCCATCCATCCATCCATCCAACCATCCATCCATCTACCCACCTACCCACCCACCCATCCGTCCATCCGTCCACCCATCCACCCATCCACCCATCCATCCATCACCCACCCATCCTTCCATCCAACCACCCATCAACCCACCCATCCATCATCCATCCATCCATCCACCCATCTGTCTATGCACCCTTCCATCCATCCATCCATCCGTCTGTGCATCTGAATTCACAGGTGTCTGGGAGGCAGTCATATTTGGGGGTCCAATGAGACCTGACTTCGAGGCTCAGCTCTACCGTGAACGGGCTTACAGGTCTCCCTGGGCCATGTCTGTCCTGCCTGGTGCAGCCTGGAGCGAGGAAACACCGGGCATGAGGGCGGGGCCTGCCTCCCTGCCCCTGCCTCAGTTTCCCCGACCACAGAAGGAGCACAGCATGGGGGAGGGAGGCCGAGCTGGGCCCTGACCTCCCTCCCGGCTGTCGTGGGCGTTTCTGTGAAGGGCTGAGCTCCCAGGCAGCCCCCAGGGACAGCCGCTCCCTGCCCATCTGGGGGCTCCGGCAACGGCCGCTTGCGCTGAGTCATCTCGGGCCGGTCCTGAGGGACCTCGGGGCCCCCAAAAATGTGAGGAGGGGCTTCTCGGGGTGGGCCGGGGCAGGAGGGAGCTGCCCTGAGCGGGGACATCCCAGCCGAGCCGCCGGGGGGATTCGGAGCCCGTGGGTACCCGCCTCCCTGCCTGCCTTCTTCAGTGGGCACCTGCTGTATACCTGCAGACCCAGGAGGGGAGGGGGTGGGGAGGCATGCCGCAAACAGCCTCCCCCAAATAAGGCAAAATCCTGTGACACACTGTTAATTATGGGGGCCCTGCCTGGGGGTCCGGGCAGGCTCCCTGGGGGATGAGAGGTTGCAGGAGTCAAGGAGGCTAAAGTGGGGAGAAGGGGGCCCCCAAGAGCGTGGAGGCCTGGGGCAGGTGCACGCCCACTGGAGTGGCCGAGTGGCTGGAGCAGAGCTTGCAAGGCTGGCGGGGGGTTGGGGGGCTTTCTCCTGAGAGAACAGGGGGCCATTTCCAGTGGGGGGGGGGGCGTGTGGCCTGATTTTTTTTCCAAAATAAAATTTCCCACTCTAACCACTCCCATGTACTGCCACGAGGCTGTGCCCCCAGCCCCGGGTGAAGATTCCAGAGCCCCTGGGGGGCTGCCTGGAGGAAGTGCCCGTGATGGGTCTCCAGGGGATAAAACCCAGCCCCCCCCTTGCCCTCCTCCTACTTTGTTTCCTTTGGTTTCGCTTTGGCTGCAGGGGTTACAGGGACGCGAGTCATGCCGGAAACCCAAAGGGCGAGAGTAGGGGTAGCTCCCTCCCTCCCTCAGTCCCCATTCATTTCTTCCCTTATTCATTCATTTCTTCGTTCCTTCCACGGATTTCCTCTGTGGGACCAGGCGCCCCTGAGGGGGTTCCTGTGGCCCCCTGGTCCCCTCCTCCTCTCCCTGACCCCGGGGGCGGGTCCCACTGGGCACGGGGCTGCCTGGGTGACTCGGGCCCCTGCCCGGCGGCGCCCCTGCTGAGTCAGGGAAATTCCCGCCTTTTCAATCTCTTGCAAACCTGTGTCTGGCCTGGGAGAAACGCCTTCCGCGTGTCCCGCAAGCCCCAGGGCCCGTGGGCACTGCAGAAACGCCCCCCACCCTTCCATCTCTCTCCTTCCATCCTCCCAGGGCCCTTCGGCCACGGCTGTGGTTGGCAGCTCGGGGCTGAGCCGGTCCCCGAATGCTGGGCGCAGGCTGTGTCTCGGCTTGTCTCGGGTCCGGGGGTGCCGAGGGGCCACCCCTGGCCCGGCTGTGCCTCTGGAAGCGCCTCGGCGAGGGCCCTCCCGGCGGCCTCACCCCCAGGCGGGGCGGGTGGACTTTGGAGCCTCCCGGGTGGCGGGCAGGGGCCGGGGCCCACGCGGTGGCGGGGGGCAAAGGTTTACGGGGGCCCGGCGGGGCGGCTCCCTGGTCTAGACGCCACCCTGGGCCCCCCGGGGCGTTCCGGGAACCTGGTGTGATTGCCCGGGCAGGGCGTCCGGGGAGGGAGTGGGTGCCTCCACTCCCAGGCAGCCGGGGGTGTCAGCCTGGTACCCCCGTGACCCCAGCTCCGGGAGCAGCTCCTCTGCGGCGGAGGGAGGTGAAAATGCTCAGCATTTTGCCACAAACAAGAATTTCCTGTTCGCCCTTCAGAGGAGGCTGGGGGGGGTTCTCTCACTCCCCCCGGCCCCACCTGAGGCCTCTGCCCTCCTCCCTGGCTTTATCTCGCTTCCTCCTCTGGCAGCCGGAGCGGGTGTCCCTCCCGGTCGGGGCTGAGCTGGAAACGGGGCCGCACCTCCCGCCCCCTCCCCAGCGGCCCCCGAGGGCCCAGGGACCGAGGGGCTTCGTATCTCCGTCTAACAGGGGTTCACTGTGCGTCACTGCCGTGAACGGGGCACCGGCCCCTGGACCCCCCACCCCGGGGCTGCTGGGCAAACCCCCTGGAGCACGAGGCGGCCAGTGGTGCAAGGGGCTGTGTGGGAAACTGAGGCAGGGTGAGAGGGTTGGAGAGCGAGGCGGGGGGCGGGAGGGAGCCCCGTGGAGATCTGGGAGCAGCGTTCGGGCAGAGGGGCCGTCAGTGCCCAGCCCTGAGTGGGAGCGTGCGGGGTTGTGTGGCTGCAGCGGCTGGAGGGTGAGGTGGAAGGGGACGGGGGTGGCGGTGAGCAGTGAGGCTGCGCAGGGTGACAGGGAGCCACGGAGGGCTCTAGAGCAGGGGAAGACCGTGCTTAGCCGCCTGGAGTGGGGACAGAGCTGGCAGGGGCAGGAGGGAGGCTGGAGGGGGCTCGGGAGGGTGGAGACCCAGAGACATGACCGGCCTCGGGAACGGCCCACCACAGTGAGGCAGGGGCTCCGCTGCCCCTCACCATCGCCCGGCCCACTGGGGACTCGATCGGTGTTGTAGATGTGGCCGCCACTCTGGTCTGTGAGGCCGTGGCCCCGCCCCGTGCCTCGGTTTCCCTTCAGGGAGCGGGAGAGGAGCCCACACTCAGTCTGCCGTTGGTGGTTGGTGGAGGGTAGTCGGGGGCCGGGACACGGCTGAGAGGGTGTGTGTGCAGTTACTCAGCGCCCTCTGCATGCCTCCAGCCGGGCTCTCGTGTCGACCCCGGTTCAAGGGTTTGGACCCATTTCACAGGTAGGCAAGCCGAGGCCAGGAGTGTCCAGCGAGGATCCCGTCTTGGGTTTGTTTCAGAAGGACAGCAGACACCAGCGGCCCCTTCCCCGCGTCGCAGCTGAGGAAATCCGGGCTTTTTTAGTGTGCACCTATTAAGCAACTGCTGTATGCTCAGCTGCTTATGGCCCCAGGGAACAAACAAAAATCCCCAACGTCCCAGCGAGTCAAACGTGGGGGCTGGGTGGTGGCCCCGGTGGTGGGAAGAGAGGAAAGCGCGATGTGGGGCAGGGAGTTCCATCTCTGGGGTCCCCACAAACGCGGGGGTCAGTGAAAGCGAGTGGGGATAGCCCCTAATGGAATTGGGGGGCAAGGATGGCGATGTAGGAGGGGTGGGGGCTGCTCTCCAGGGAGGCCCCCGTGACCTGGAGAAGGGGGAGCCGGTGTGTGGGGGGACCCGGTGAGGGGTCGCGGTGGGGGGCACTGGGCCCTGCCTGGGGCGGTTGAGCAGCAGCGGGGGGGGGGGGGCAGAGAGGGGCCTGGGGGGTGGGGGGGGGCTGGGTCTGTCCTCCCAGGGGCCTGGGGGGCCCCAGGACGAAGGGTGGGTTTTATCTCCCAGTGTGGGGCAGGAAATCAGGCTGCGGGGAGGGGCAGCGGCTTATCTCACCCCCGGCCCAAGGGAGGGGGGCCCTTCCTGGCCGCTACTGTCTCCAGCCTTGGTTTGCGGCTCTTGGGGGGTCAGGGGAGACTGGGGAGGGGGCTGATTTCTCGGGAGGTCTGGGCCCAGTGTATGACTCAGTGACTGGGACCCCTGCCCCCCTGAGCCTTTCAGGAGAGCGATGGCCTCTGGACACCCTGTGGGGCCTGGACCCATCCCCAGCTCCCTAACCCCGTGGCCAGCTGGCCGGGTGTGGACAGGACACCCCGCAGGGGCGGAACTCGGGCCACAGCCCCATAAAGCCAGGGCAGCCTTTACTGCCCGGCTTTGTTGTCCGCTGTCCCCGGCAGCTGGGGGCCCTGCCCATCCCCCTTTATGGCCTCGGCTCCACAGGGGTCTGGCCCTTCTCCACCATTTGGCCTGGGGGCTCTCGGACCCCACTAAGCCAGCGCCCTTCACCTGCAAGGGGCAGCTCTTCCCAGCCCCAGCCTGTTTCCCCACCTAGAAAATGGGAGCCAGAGAGTTCAGTGAAGCTGTGTTTCATTGCACACTGTATACAGGTGGGGAAACTGAGGCGGGGGGCAGGGAGTGGGGGCTGAGCCTGGGAATGGGGATCCAGAAGGGGCCCCCTCCTCCGGCAGGGGCCTGAGGCTCACGGTCTTAGTGTTGGAGCAGCTTGAAACCACTGGAAGGGGTGGCTCCTCCGGCCGAGGCCCCCAGGTTCCTTTAAGGCACATCAATTAGGCAACTGCTGTGTACCCGGCTCCTGGGGACAAAGCAGACCCAAGGCTCTGGTGGACAGACAGATGGACAGACAAGCTAAACGGGGGGCTCCCATGGTGGGCTTGGGTCTCGCTGACCTCAGCCCGCTCGGGGACCGGGGGGGACCCTGAGGGGCCAAGTGGATCGCTTGCCCCTGGGAGGCTCTGGCCGTGGGGCGGGTCGAGGGCTGGGGAAACGCGGCCTCCCGGGCCCCATAAATCAGCACAGGAATGCGGGCCAGCCGGTAGGCACTGCTGCCCGGGGCGGGGCTGGACAGAGGCCGGCAGCTGGGCCTCTGCTCAGCCGGGACCCCCGGACCCTGCGTCTGGGCTTTGGGTTCCCCCGTCACGCAGATGGGGAGACCGAGGCCCCGAGAGGGCAGGGTCGCCGGGGTGGCCGACCCCTGGCCTGGTCTCCCAGGAGCTGGGCGGCCACCATAGCCAAGGGTCCTGATGAGGGATGATCCCAGCAGAGGCCGAATCATCAGTGGTTTCAAGGCCCCCCGAGTCCTGGACACACACACACACACACACACATACACACACACAGACACACACACGAATCATCAGTGGTTTCAAGGCCCCCTGAGTCCTGGACACACACACGAACACACACGGCCACATTCCCTGCGGCTTAATTTGAAGCCTGGTATTTGCCAGATCAACCCCAGCCTGAACCCCTCTCTCTCATTATCTCTGCCGGCTCTGTCCCCACCCGGGGGTCCCCCTGCACCCAGGCTGAGGCTCTCCCCCCGCAGTGGCGTTCCTGCAGGGGGTGCAGTGTCAGCAGTGGTGCCAAGGCTGCGGGTGGGAGCTATGGTCTCGCACCTGCTGCCGTGCCTCGGTTTCCTCACCTGCACATCGGCGCCGTCTTCCGGGAGTGGGTGCCCGGGGCGGCTCGGGGCCCATGTGGGTCGGCTGGAGAGGGGGCCGGGGCCTCGTCCACCCTCTGTGCCCCAGCGGACCGTCACCCCTCTGCTCCCCAGCTCTACGAACTTGACGGGGACCCCAAAAGGAAGGAGTTCCTGGATGACTTGTTCAGCTTCATGCAGAAGCGAGGTGAGGCTGCTGCGGGGCCCCGGGGGGCGGCATGGGGGGGCCGGGGCGGGGGGCTCAGAGGCCCCTGAGGGGGAGGCAGGGCCGCCCTGGGGTCCGATGAGGAAGGTCCCTTGACGGGGTACCGCTGCCCAGCCCGGAACTGACATTCCAGGCTCCCTCCCTCCTTCCAGGGCTCGGGGGGCAGTGGGGGTCCTGCTCCCGGGACCCCCTGCTGGGCAGGCGGGTGGTGGGGAGGGCCCGGCAGGGCTGGACCCCCGAGTGAAGGGGTGGACACTCCCACCCGCTGCAGCCTCAGGTCCCACCCGCCCCGACACGGGCACTTGGGCAGGGGCTGGGGGTCACTCCTTTGAGGGGTGGGCTGCAAACAAGCCCCAAATGCCTTGCAGACAGAGGCACGTTTCCTGCACATGTATTGGGTGCCGACTGTGTACCAGGCCTGAGCCCCCTCTGCCATCCGTCCCTGTCCCCGATGGCTTAGAGAGGGCAAGAGGCAACCAGGGGGTCCCCAGTCCTCATGGGCCAATTGGGGGTGCCGGGGGTGCCCACCTTGAACCCCAGACAGCCCCCTGACTGGGGTCACCATCCCCACTTTTCAGAGAAGGAAACTGAGGCCCCGAGAGGGGCTGGGACCTCTGGGTCCAGAGCCAGGAAGGGGTGGAGCGGGGAGCCCAGAGTCCAGGGCCAGAGGCCTCTGTAAACACAGGCCGGAAGGGAGGGAGATGAAAGGCCTCGGACCCTACTGCCCCCCCACTGCCCCAGCCTCCGAGTTAACCCCTCTGGTGCCAGGTCTCGGGGTGGGGGCCCCTCGTGTGTTATCGTCCAAGTCCTGCCCCTGCCAGGCCCTGCTGTCCTCGAGAGGCCTGAGAGACCCCCTGTTATCGCCCTGGCCACAGCCGCCTGAGCCCCCACCCCACCCCGGCCGTGGGGCTCTGAGCTCCTCAGCTGGGTCCCCAGGGCCCAGTGCAGCATCTGGCGGCCTGGGGGGCTTAGGAAGCACAAGTGTAGGTGAAGCAGGGGTCCCTGTGAGCCCCCATGTCCAGCCCTGCCCCCATGACAACCCCAGCACTCCTATGCGATCCTCAAAACCCCACTGCAATGCCCCCTCCTCTGCCATCCTGGACTCTCCTCTAGTTGGGAATCTCAGAGCCTGCGTGTCTTTAAGGCGCCCACACTTCGTCCTGGACTCTGGGGTCGCCACCCCGCAGCCCCTTCCCCTCGCTGCAGGTGGAGAGTGTTTTCCCCGGGTCGCTGGGTGAAAGCTCCACCAGGTTTCTCTTAGAATCCTCTGGGGGCTGGACACAGGCGAGGGTCTCACCCACTGCTGCCCTCCTGCTCCCCCGGGGGAGCCCGTCTCCGTGGCCCCTTCTGTGAACATCTGTCCTCGCCCTGCTGGGCGGCTGCAAGGGTCTTGGATGCGACCCCTTTCGTGCTGCTCAGCCGGGGCCCTGGGTGGGGAAGGGGCCGCGCTCTGGGCACCTTCTGGGCTGTTTTCTTTCTCTCTAGGGGGCTGGACATGGGCTTTGGGTGGGTGTGGGGGGGGACTGAGGTCGTCTTCCAGCCCAGGCTGCCCTCCGTCCACGAGTGGGGAACATAGTTCCCCAGTGTGGGGCTTTGGGGTCTCCTGGGAGGCTCAGAGGAGGGGGTGGCATCCCCGGCCCCGTCTCAAAAGTGAACCCCTTCCTCCAGCAGCTCGCCTTATGCACTCGGCCCCTCGTCTCTAAAGGGGCGGCTGTCGTCCCCTTGTGGGGCCGTGGGGGCCCCGGCAGCTGTGGCGCAGGAGGGTGGGGTGACGCAGATGGGGCTGTCCACGGAGGACGCCCCGGCCAGGGGAGGTGTACGGGGGGCTTCTCCCACTCTCGGGGCCGGGACGGTGCAAGATAGGCTTTGAGTGGAGGGCGGGAGGCCGAGGGCTCCGGGGTGCAGCGGGGGGTGGGAGACCCGAGGCTGGAGGGGCCGGTGGGCAGGATCTGGGAGGGTTTAGAGTGAGGGAGGTGTGTGAGCTCACCCCCACGCCCCCCCGGGGCTGCCAAGTGAGTCAGCCAGACCCTCCCCACAAGAGCTGGGCAGACCCCCGGCACCTGGAAGTTGCTGGAAGGCAGCGGGCAGGCGGACTTGTTTGGCAGCTGTCGTGGCTGGTGACGGGGAGTAAAGAAAAGAAAGGCCCGTGTTTCCCACAGTGCTGCCCGCCCGCCCCTCGGATTCTCCCTGGTCACAGCCTCTCTCCCTGAGATAGACGCTGTCCGTGAGCCCAGATTACAGATGGAGAAACCGAGGCACAGAATGGTGGCATCCTGGCTCAACAGAGGCAGCCTGTTTCTCTCCAGCTCTCATCTGTGGTGTCACGGCTGGAGGGGGAGCCAGGGAGGCCGTTCAGCAACCCCCAGTGCCCAGGATGCCCCACCCCAGAGAGTGACCCCATCGGGCGTCCACGGGGAGAGGCCCACTGTGGACCGTGGCCCCTGTGAGTGCCCGGCTCAGCCCGCACCCTCACCCCACAGGGACGCCCGTGAACCGGATCCCCATCATGGCGAAGCAGGTGCTGGACCTGTTCATGTTGTACGTGCTGGTGACGGAGAAGGGCGGCCTCGTGGAGGTCATCAACAAGAAGCTGTGGCGGGAGATCACCAAGGGGCTCAACCTGCCCACATCCATCACCAGTGCGGCCTTCACCCTGCGGACCCAGTGAGAGCCGCACGGGGCCTGGGGCGGGGCAGAGGGTGGGGTGGGAGGGCCAGCCCAGGCTGGACCGGAGCGCACGTCTGTCGGCCGAGTTTTGGTTCCGAGCTGGCTCTGGGGTTAGGCCCCGTGCATTTCGGAGGCTCCGTGGGAGGCTGCTGGGAAGAGCACCGGAACAGAGAACAGCGTACGCGAGGGCTGGCAGTGCCGGGTGGGCGGCACACAGGCGTGCCGGCTGCCACCCTGCCTCCACCGACCGCCCGCAGGTACATGAAGTACCTGTACCCCTACGAGTGCGAGAAGCGCGGCCTCAGCAACCCCAACGAGCTCCAGGCGGCCATCGACAGCAACCGGCGGGAGGGCCGGCGCCAGAGCTTCGGGGGCTCGCTCTTCGCCTACTCGCCGGGCGGGGCCCACGGCCTGCTCTCCTCGCCCAAGCTGCCCTCCCTGGGCCTGGCGGCCAGCACCAACGGCAGCTCCATCACCCCTGCCCCCAAGATCAAGAAAGGTGAGGGGCTGCAGGGGGCCTGGGGACTGGCCCGGCCCAGCCTCGGCCTGGATATGCAGTGTCTCCAGGTGATAGACCCCCCAGCCCAGGGTGGGAGCACACAGGGCAGCTGCCAGCACCGTGCCAGTGGCAGGCATCACCAATCAACCCCCCTTTCCCAGCCCCACGCCCAGGACAGACAGTAATAATCACTGTCCCCTATGGGCGACACGCTGCTCGCCTTCCTCGTCACCTATGCCTGTTGCAGACATGGCTAGTTCATCACCATTTCCCTGATCCCACAGGGAGGCAGACATTATTAATTGAGCACCGCATTCTCTCCTCATCCCGTGGCAGGCATTACTAGTCAATTAGCATCGCGTTGGCTGTGGCAGACACTACTAATTACCATCCTCTTTTCCAGTCCTTTGCTGGGGGCAGACATGAGTGGTTGATCACTGTGCTCGTTCTCTTTGAGCTTCAGAATCCTTCTCAACACGCACTCCTGGAAGCCGTGGCGAGTGTAGTATAGGCCTAGCATGTTATGCCTCGAGCCACCCCCAAAGCTACTGCTGGGACCCCCTGGACAAATTCCTACCCCATTTTGAGCCCGGGGAAATTATCCCTTCTTTGGAGAGTCGTTGGGGCGAGTTCAGTGTTCGAAGTCTCAAGTGTGCCATGGGACAGTGAGCTCCCGAGGCAGACATCACCAATCAATCATTGTCTTGTTATTATTATAACTCATGTTTATAAAATAAAATTATGTACTATTATAACGGATAGATAACTCTAATACATAATAGTGCTAAGTGACTATTATAACTAGAATTGATATAATGATGCATCCATGTCTCCATCTTTACTGATGTCTGATAGGGGACATGATTTTATGGCACTCGTGTCCATTTAAAGTCCTACCTGCTTACCCTCCGCCTGGGGTGGAAGACAGGGCCAGGCCACCTTTGTTCCCTTCTGGCCACTGACTCCTCTTCTCTCCGCCTAGAGGAAGACCCGGCCATCCCCATCGCAGTCCCTGGCCGCCTGCCCGTCTCCCTAGCTGGCCACCCTGTCGTGGCAGCCCAGGCAGCAGCGGTGCAAGCAGCAGCAGCCCAGGCAGCCGTGGCGGCCCAGGCGGCCGCCCTGGAGCATTTTCGGGAGAAGCTGGAGTCCGGGGAGCCTCCTGAGAAGAAGATGGCCCTGGTGACCGATGAGCAGCAGCGGCTCATGCAGCGGGCCCTGCAGCAGAACTTCCTGGCCATGACGGCCCAGCTGCCCATGAGCATCCGGATCAACAGCCAAGGTATGAGTCCTGGGACGCAGACCCTCTGTGTTCTCTGTGTGTGTAACAGATGAGGACCTCATAGCTAACATATGTAAAGAGCGCCTACAAATCAATAAGAAGAAAAAGGGCAAAAATAATATACAAAATTGAGCAGCTCTGATTAGGAGATTCATACGAAAAGTTGTTCAATTCCATCTAGTTGGGGCTTTGCAAGTTAACGAGGTGATGCCATTTTTCACCATCTGAAGTTTGATAATGTCCAGCTTGGCCAGGATGTGGAAAAATGGGTTCCCTTGTTCCCGCTGGTTAGAACATAAATAGCAACTTGGTGAAGTCTTCCAAAATGGAAAGTGTTCATGCCCTGTGACCTTGTGATTCCACCCGGTGTCTACTACCCTAGGTGTAGAGGAAGCACACGTGTACAAGGGTGTTTGTTCCAGTGTCATTTGTAATATGAAACCTGGAGCCCACTTGTGTGCTCAGCCGGAGAATGAGCAGATCAAAGTGTGGAACATTTTGCTACCTGTGAAAAAAGCAAATTGTGCACAGATGGGTTCTCAACCAATGAACATTTATTGAGCTCCTACTGTGTGCACTTAGATGGAGAGTAACCAGAACAGACACAGCTTCAAGTCTCGTGGGGGAGACACACAGGAAACTGACCGTTGCCAGATGTGTTTATGACTCTGAATGGTGCTCTTTCTTCTTCTGCCTTCTCACCACAGCCTCTGAGGGCCGCCAGGACGCGGCCGTGAGTGTGAGCAGCTCCAACGGCAGCCACAGTATTAGCATGTCGGTGGAGATTAATGGCATCGTGTACACAGGTAGGACCCCCCCGGACCCGCCCCCGCCTTGACCACTTCTCTCCCAGAGGGAGGGAGTTGTGGGGAGTAGGGGGCGCTATAGGTCAAATAGTCCAGGGCGAAGGGGTGTCCCTGTCGAGGAGCGAATAAGACACTCTGTCATGTGGCGTGCACGGGGTCTGGCTCCCTGAGTGCATGACAGTTGTTCTGTTCTGCTTACGACAAGTGACTTCAAATTTCCTGCTGGAAACAAATGTAGCGATTGTTCACGTCGACCACTAGGTGGTGCTGTCGACACTGAACAGCTTGGTTGCTGCGTGAAGATTGGCCGTGGGGGGCTAAGGTGCGGTCCTTTGGGCCCCCTGAGGGAAGTTAGCCCTGAAATAGGATGCAATATTATAGGGGAAAGGGCCAGCTGTGTGCAAGGGGAACATGAGCCCCAAAACACTGGGAATCACTGGAAAATCAGGAGTCTCCATGCAAGCAGCTGTGTGTGAGCGGGTGCAGCTGAGACGTGTACAGCTTGGACAGTACCACGCCGAGCCTCTTGTCCCTGTCACATGCTCTTTTAGAAGTCCCATCACTCGCTTAGCCTCTGTCCTTCCTTGCCCTAGGAGTGCTATTTGCCCAGCCGCCAGCCCCCACGCCACCCTCAGCGCCTGGCAAAGGCGGCGACAGCAGCCGGGGAAGAAACGGCGGGACCAGCAGCGGCGCGGGCGGCCAGGCGGGGCCCTCCGCGCCCCCCACATCTTCTACCTCAAATAACTCGTTGCCTTAACCGTGTCCCTCTCCACCCGCCTCCCCGGGAGCGCGCCAGACTGGGCAGGGGGCTGAGGTGGGCCAAGCAGGGGCCGGGATGGCGGAAGATACGGGTGGGAGGGGACCTAGCCACAGAGGAGCCACAGCTGACGCCAAAAAGAAAGCAGAGATAGCTATACATATATATATATAAAGAAAATTTAATAGAACAGGGGAAAACCAAGGAACACTTGAATTTCTCAGGTTTCGGGCATTCAGAGACGAACTGTGAGAGCAGTAGAGGAAATTGGAACGAGCGAGAGAGGGAGAACTTCCCCTGGGTTTCCCTGCAGCCCGGGAGGACTCGCGACTCTGGTGTCCGCTCCGGAGCAGCTGCAATCCAAGGCCTTTTTACCTCATGCATCCCTGCACTGCGTGCTTTCATTTTTTTGTCTTTTTTTGTTGTTTTTCATTCATCACACACTCATCACATCCAGCTCCTTGTGTGAAACCCCCTGAGCCAAGATCAGCTGAATTTTTTCTTGTTGCTTTTGGGAAGATTTTTTGTTGTTGTTGTTGGTTTTTTTTTTTTTTTTTAAGAAATGGCAACATTCAAACTATATCGGGTTTTTAAGAGGTTTGGGGGTTTTGTTATGTAAATATTTTATTTTATTCTTTGAGGGGGGAATCAAACCTTAGGAAAAGGATATATATATCTATATATCTATATATTTGTGTTCATTCAGGGAAACTGGACTTGAAAAAGCAAAAAAAAAAAAAAAAAAGCAGAAAAAAAAACAAAAAAAAAAACCACACCAAAAACCAAGTGTAATAACCTTTTTATTTGCCCACGAGGGCCCGGGTTCCTTTGTGCATTTCCTGTGGCGAGTGGGGCGCTGGCAAGCCCAGGACACTGGAGCCCGGGGCTGGGGCTGCCAGAGGAGACGAACTCAGGTGCTGGGGGGCTGGGGGGGCCTGCCGGGGTCTGGGGGTTCGGGGTGACGTCGGTGCCAACCGACAGCCCATGCTCCCGTGATGGGGCCTCTCGTCTTAACCAGGAAGCAGAGATGCTTGTGGCTGGGAAGGGGCTGGGGGTGCAGGAGGGGGGCCCCCGTCTCAGGGATGAGTGCGGCCTGGGGACCCCCGTTCTCGGCCGGTGGGGACCCTCTGCGGCTGGAAAGGGCTGTGCTCAGAGACTATCAATGTTAGGGGTTGGGGTGACGCCCCCCGGCTCAGGGTGAGGACTCGGGAGCATCTGCTTCTTCTCTTCTCCTTTTCTGCTTCTCTCTGTTTTCTTCGGGGGCCACAGGCTGCACTCCTGGAGGAGGGGCCCTCAGGGGGCCACAGCGGGGCCGGGACCCCATTTCAGAGGCTGGTGATCTCTGAGCCAAGCCCCGGGGACGTGCGTGGGACCGTAGTGCTTTTTCACGCACTGGGTTTTGATTTCCCTGGGGGGTGCATGGGGATTCGCCGGGCTGCCCCCTAATTGGGCCCAGGGGGCCGACATAACAATCCAGGGCCCCCCGTGCTCCCCAGGGCTGTTGCCTTGGACACGTTTGGGGGGGCAGGTGCTGAGCCCCAGCCCTGGGTTTGCTCTCGGGATGGGCCATGCGTCTTCGGGGAGGATACCCCCTTTCTTCGGTATGTCTCAGGGTTCTTGATGCCCCCCCTTCCCGGAGAGGGGGGTGGGCTTCTGGGGGGGTCCCCTGGCTGTTTCCCCGGGCAGGTCACCCCATCTTTTGCCGTGTCCCGTTGGAGCCCTTGCTTGCCCCCCACCCGCATCAGGGCACATCTCTGCCCTGCATTTCGTTCTACCTCAGGTCTCACTTTTGATGCCAAAAACCAGGTTCCCAGGCCCTGCTCCCCATACTGTCGGGCTGTGCTGGGGGTCCGCGGGAGCCCAGGGAGCACCCCTGCTCCCACCGTGGGCTGGGCTGCGTGTCTGTGAGTCTGGGTGTCCATGCGTCTGGGTGCCAGGGGTCCAGCGGGTGCCTCCTGGACGCTAACTCAGGACTTGACCTGCTGTTCATTTCCGTGATTGTGGGGGATGGGGCAGGCGGGGGGGCTTGTCTGGCCCGAGGGAGGGGAGCTGAGCTGGGGGGGGCCCTGGCCTGGTGGGAGCATGAGAGACGGTCCTTGGGACCCCCATCCTGGGTGCCTCGGGGGCCCCGTTCGATCCCCACCTCCCGGGCGCGCCTGTCAGGATGTAAGGTCAGGGGCACTTTCTGGGGTGCACCTCAGCACCCCCTATGCAAACCGGGGTCTCTGTCCCAAGGATTCTCGGTCCGGAACTTGCCGGAATCTGCAGGACCTGGCGGCACGGCGAGGGGACGGCATGGTGGGGACCCCCAGACTCAGGGTCGCAAGGGCATCGTGGGGGCGCCCCCTTCTCTGGAGATGTTTGTGGAAGGGCTGCTTCTAGAATCTTCCTTGTGGAAGGGCTGCTTCTAGAATCTTCCTTGTGACCCTTAAACCAGCCGCAGGACTTCCCAGCTGTCAGGGCAGCCAGGCTGCGATTCATAGCTGTGTTTGTACAGTCACTTTTTCGCTTTTATCATTTTCTGCCCACTTTGTTCCTTTTTTTTTACCCCCTTCTTCCTAATTTTGCTTTTGCGTTTTTTGTTTTTCCTCTTGGTAAACATATGACATTCAGTCTTTCCTTGTTAACATGTGAAATTTCAGTTTCTCTGGGGTTTGTTAGAAGGCGTGGAGACGCCTGAGCTCAGGTAAAAGGAAACAAAAAAAGAAAACTTAAAAAAAAAAAGGCAAAACCACACTCTACCTCTGTCTGGGTGCAGTTGTCACGCCCTGGCCACCTGGGGCGGCCCGTGACAATTTCAGTTTTTGCAGAACATTCAGGTATTAAAAGGGGGAAAAAAAAAGACAAAAAGACCAAAAAAGAGAAGAAAAAAAAAAAAAGGTGTGATTTTGAAATTTAAAAGAACACTGAAAGTTTACATTTTATAACATTATTATGCAGATTGTATTTAAACTTCAGAAATATTTAAGACAATTGTAACCCTGTAAAGTTGATGAGATATTAAAACAAGACAAAACACTTCTGACTTTTAACAGAACACGCATTGCCCGTGTGGTTTTCTTGGCGTCGGGCTGCGGTGGGGGGAGTGGACGGGCGGCTCGGTGGCCCGGGGACACTTGGGGACATCGGGAGACGTTCTCGGTTGTCATGAAGAGGTGGGAGATGCTGCTGGCCCCGGGTGAGAAGTGGGGGGCTCGGGGTTCAGGATCATACTCTGGCACTGGCTTTAAGATTCTGGGGGTGACAGGGAGGTAGCTGGGTGATGCCACAGACCCCTACCTCGGTGCGGGTCCCTCCCAGGCCAGTCTCGTGCCTGGGTGGCCCTTCCCTCCGCCCCTGGCCGGGAGAACCTGTTGCTGGAGATTGGGGGCTTACTCTGGGGGCGATGCACGTGTAGCTCCCCCTCCCCTCATTTTCCCCCACCCTCCAGGGCAGCCCAGCTAGAATCGTCCCTCAACAGCCCTCCAACGGGTTTGCACACAGTGCGTGCACCTGCTCCTCCGAGCCTCCCCTTGGCTACCCCTGCTGACGGGCAGCTCATCACCTGTGTAACCCAAAGACAAGGATGCTCGGAGTGTCCCGGGGACGAGGGCTCCCCGGATCTGGCCTGCTGGGTCAGGGGAGTCCTGGGGTGGGGAAGGGGCCTGGAGCTCACCCTGGACCCTCACTCCCTTGTCAGGGACGGCCCCAACTTCTCTTTCCTAAGGTTGCTGACATGTTCACGTTTTGCGTTTTGACACTCTGTGGCCCTGTCCTCGTTCCCTGCGGCTGCCACAAACGGGGTGGCTTAAAACAGACATATGTTGTCCCCCAGTTGACCAGACGTCCAAACGCACAGAGCGGGCAGGGCCCTGCGGCCGCTGAAGTTGGGACGCACCCACCCGGCCCCTGCCTCGGTGGCACTCGGCCTCCTCCCCTCCGCCGGGCCCCGTCCCGCTCTCCCCTTTGGTCTCCTCGTAACTAGTCCCGTCCTCAAAGACCTGTCCCCAAACACATCACATTCCTGGAACCGGGCTAGGATTTGAACTGAGCTTTTTGGGGGGCTCCATTCAACCCTGAAGCGACAAGGCTCAGGGCTGGATTTGCACTCAGATGGGCAGTTTCCAACCCCTGGTCCAGAAGACTAAATGGGATTTACCGCGTTCTCCAGACCCCAACTGGGGAGCAGGACCCAGGATTCTGGCTGCAAGAGCCTCAGGGGTGTCCTTCACCTCGTGTCCCACCCAGAACCTGGGCATGGGTCGTGACAGACTCGGTCAGTGTGGCCAGACGGGGACAGGCCCAGCCCCCAGCTCCCCCACCCCCTGCCCCCCTACCCCCCAGATCCCATGTGCCCACCCCCCAGCCCCCCAGCTCCCCCGGCCCCCAGATCCCCTGCCCCCCAGCTCCCGTGCCCCCCAGCCTCCCCCACCCCCCAGATCCCATGTCCCCAGACCCCCGCCCCCAGCTCCCAGCCACCTCTGGCCTTCACTAGCCCCAACTGGGTCACCCCAAAGGCTGTGTCAGGGGTGAGGGAAAACCCACTCGGTGCCTTCCTGCCATGACCAGCGGCTCCTGCACCGTCATCTGGGCCGTTTCATCCCTGCTTGGAAAAGGGGAAAACAGGGCCCCTGTCCTCTCATGCCAGAAAAGCGGGGGCTGCACCTCACTGCCTGCCTGGAAGGGGTCTGGGAGCCAGAAAGACGTTCAAGAGCACAGAGCACCCCATCTGGACCTCCCGGGCGCCCGCCACCGGGGAGAGGACAGAGTGGATGAAAATCCCCTTCCCCGCAGCCTGGGCTGCCCGGTGCCACATCTCACTCCCCAGCTGAGGGGGCCGGAGAGGGGCCCGGGGTCCCCCCAGATGGCAGTCCCTCCGCCTCCCCTGCCCCGGGGACCACGGGGGCTCCCAGGAGGAGAAACGCAACCCCGCACCCAGTTAGGGAGCGCGGGCCACAGAGGGCCGGAAGGGGCCTCTCCCTCGTGTCACCGCCTTCCTTCCCGCAGAGAAGGGGGGCTGCCCGGGACCGTCTGCACGTCCCCCGGGGCTGAGATGGGGCTGGAGGCGGCAAATGGGGCTTGTGCCCGGCAAACAGGAGGTGCTCAATAAATGCCCAGGGAACCCAGTGGGGTCGCGCGGGGCCCCGTGCCTCAGTTTCCCCGCTCCGGCTCCCACCCATCCCCTACCCCCCTGCACGGACGCAGGCGCCCAGCTGGCCCCGGGGAGGCTCGGCGCTGGGTGGTCCAGCCACGTCCCCGGAGTGTGGCTTTTGTCCGGCCCCTGACACAACTCGTCTGTCCTCATTCCGGAACCGCGCTGGGGGCGGGGTGACCTCTGACCTTACACAGCAGCCTGGCCGGGCCGGTCCCCGGGGCAGCCGGCGGGGGGGCTGGGGGTCCTTCCGGATCCGAGGAAAGATTCGGGTTTTGGGAAACGGCTTGAAAAGCATAAATCAGCATTCGAGATACTTTATTTTTCCTATTCACGCCCTAAAAATACCATTCAAGGAACCCAGGAAGGGCGATCAGCCGTTCCCAGGGATGGAAGACGGGAACCTCTGGTTCCAGCCCCCGCCTCAGTTTCCCCACTGGGCAGCGCCTGGGGGTCGGGTGAGCCTCCTTTTGCTCCCTGCCCCCGGGAAAATCTCCAGCCCGGTCCCCCTTCCCACGGGCCCGCCCCAGGGCCTTCGCCCCCACTTCCCGGCTCGGGGGACCCCCGCTCCTGGTCCCCGGACCCGGCACCCCCTCCCCGCGCCGCTGAAATGAGACGTGGACCCCGCGGCCCCGGGAGGAGGGTCCCCGAGGAGGCGGTCGGGGGCGGGAGTGCGAGCTTTATTATTTGCAAACGAAAAACAATACATAAGAGGATCCCAGAGACCGCGACACGTCGCCAGGGAGATGCGGGCCTCGCTCTCCATCCGTCTTCTTGGAGGAGGTCGCCCCGTCCCGCGCGCCCCCCGACTCTCCCGGAAGCAGCGGGGAGAGAAGGCCATTTCGCAAGCCAGACCCCGCCCCGCGGAGTGTGAGCATGCGCGCGTCCACAGTCCTCTCTAGCCCGTGCGGCGACGACGCCAGCGTCTCGCTGGTCATGACGCACTTCCGGGGCCGCGGAGCTGGGAAGATGGCGGCGCCCATGGAGGTGGCGGTGTGTACGGACTCGGCCGGGCAGCTCTGGAGTTGCATCGTCTGGGAGCTGCACTCGGGCGCCAACCTGCTCACGTACCGCGGCGGCCAGGCCGGACCTCACGGCCTGGCGCTGCTGAACGGCGAGTACCTGCTGGCGGCGCAGCTGGGCAAGAACTACATCAGCGCCTGGGAGCTGCAGCGGAAGGTGCGGGCGGCGCGCGCACGGGACCAGGCTCCGTTGGGGGCTGCGCGCGCCCGAGACTGGGGAAGGTTCGGGTCGGAAGGGGCTGCTAGAGCCCTGAGGCGGGGCGGGGATGGGGACGCGGGAAATCTCGTTGGGGGAGTTGTGCGCATGCGCGGGTCTGGGGGCTTTTTGTGGTGGGAAGAGTGCCCCTTGGTGCCGGTGAGACCAGTTGGGGCGCCTGTGCGCACGCGCGGCGCTGAGCGCCCCCCCCCCCCAAAAGGGGTAGCGCAGGAGTCTTATGCATGGAAGTTTTTCTCCCCAAAAAGGAGACCCCTTGACCATCAGGGCTTCTCCTCTCTCAGCCACCCCAAGATGGGGCTCCTCTTTCCGAGCCCCCTTCCCCGACCCCGGATTGGCTCAGGCCCTCCCTGTCCCGGCTCCTGCCCCAGGGCCCCTCCTTAGGCGGCGTCCCCTCGACCCCGCCGCCCCCGGCCTAGGGGACCCCCTCCCGCCCGGCGCTCACCGGGCCGCCGTGTCCTGCAGGACCAGCTGCAGCAGAAGATCATGTGCCCCGGGCCCGTCACCTGTCTGACCGCGGCGCCCAACGGCCTGTACGTCCTGGCGGGGATTTCGGAGAGCCTCTACCTGTGGGAGGTGAGTGGCTGCTCACCCGCGACACGGGGACCGCCGGAGTGTCCCCCGCAGGGGCACCAGGACGCCACCGCCAGGCCGAGCCCCCAGGCCTGCCCCTGCCCAGGCGGTGGGCGGGCTGCTGCTCGGGTGACCTCGGCTTGGCCACGCGCCGCTCCCGCGCAGGGACCGTGGTGGGCGCACTTGGGGGTCACAAGCCTAAAGTGACAGGAACAGAAAGCTACCTCTGGAGGGCAGGGCCCCCTCCCCCAGCTCCCCTCACGCCCCCCGCGCCCCCAGCCCAGGGCTCTGTAGACCGTTTCTGAATTTCCCGGTTGCAGACCTGGCCAGCTCTGTTGCAAGGCTGAAGTTTGTTGTGGGCAGCGTGTGACCGAGTGGGTGTGGTTATGTAGATGAGCAGGTGTGGCTATGTTGATGAGCGTGGGGGTGGCCAGGCAGATGAGTGGGTGTGGCTATATAGGTGTGCGGCTGTCGTGTGGAGTGGGTGTGGTTATGTAGATAAGAGGGAGTGGCCAGACAGATGAGTGGGGCTTGGTTATGTAGATATATGGGTGCGGTCAGCGGGGGGGGGGCCGGTTATGTAGATAACGGGTGTGGTGCGGGTGGGCCGTGCGCCGCTGCGTGGGCGTGGTTATGCAGATGAGCTGGCGCGACCACGCCCCTCCCGCCGCGTTCCCGGAAGCCAGCTGCCGCTTGTTGGCCCCTGGGCGGGGCCCCCACGTGGAGCTGTGCGGCCAGTGCGGGATCCGGGGCAGAAGGCACAGCGGGAACCCCGTTTCTGCCCATCCCAACCCGGTCCTCACCCACAAAACGTCCTTGCACGCCCAGAGGGTTGCGGAGAACCTTAGCTGCTCCAGCAGGAGAGTTTTCTGAAGGGCCACGGAGATACAAGGGCGTTCGTTTTGAGGCTTCCCAAGCAGTCGGGATTTTGGAACTAGGGTGTGGTCTCTCGGGCAGAGAGGGAGACCGAGGCAGGGGGGCCCCTCCCAGGCTACCTACTAGGGTGGACGTCCTTGCCCTTTGCTGCCAACCTGGTGCAGCTGGGTGCATAGATTCAGGGGGCTGGGCCCTCCCGAGATGGGGGTGTTTGGGGATGAGGGGTGACCCTGAGTTAGGGGGATTGAGAGTGAACCCTGAGGGGCTGGGTGCTGGTGCGGCCGGTGCCGCCCGCTTGGGGTGCTTCTAGGCGGCCTCGGCCCTGGCCACAAGGGGGCGTCCCTGCAGCTGACCACGTTTCTCCTACTTTTGAATTCCCGTCTCTTCCTGGTTAAAGGAGGGTGTGGGGAGCAGGCGCCTGAGGGGTCAGCCCCCAGCTCCTGCACGCAGGTAGCTGTCATCAGGCATTAGGTGAGAAGTCACACACCACACCCCCATTACCCCCGTTTCCCAGGGGAGAGGCTGAATCCAGAGGGGGGCACAGGAGGCCCCCCACCCATGCCACAGCCCTTCTCGGGTGTTGTGAGAAGGTCTTGCTCCTCACCCCACTGGGTCCCCCCTCCTTTGTACTGATTGGTCTCCTGCTCCCCAAGAGTTTGTGGCACAAGTTCCCTCAGTCTTGGGGCACTCCCGCAGCTCCCCCTGCGCTGTCAGAGTCTCTGGATGGGAAAAGCTTCCACTGGGGTGAAATCGTGAGGGGGCTGACCTGAGGCCCTTAGGGGACCCTTCAGTGACTCGTTCCTCTCTCCTTGACTGAAAGCCCTGGGCCCTCCCCGTGGCTGTCACAAGCCCTGTGTCATGGAGGGCGGGAGGATGAGGTGCATGTCCTTCCCTGGGTGGCCAAGGAATGTGGGCGTGGGCTGGGCACTCGGGCAGGGGTCCCGTGCTGCTCCCTGGTGGCATGGCGGGGGGGTGGCCCCGGCAGCTGCCGCCCTGTGCCCTCTGCAGGCCCAGCTCCTCTCGCCCGTCACCAGGTCTCCACGGGGAACCTCCTAGTCATCCTGAGCCGCCATTACCAGGATGTCTCGTGCCTGCAGTTCACGGGGGACAGCAGCCACTTCCTCTCGGGGGGCAAGGACTGCCTGGTGCTGGTGTGGGGGCTCTGCAGGTACCGCCCTGACCCCCCGCTCTGGGGGGCAGTGGGCTGTGGAGCTGTCGCTCAGCAGCAGGGGCCCCCCGAGCTGTGGCTGGAGGGGGACGGCGTCCGAGGAGCCGGGGTGGCTGGAGTGAAGAGGACGGGGGGCTGGCAGGAGGGGCCCGGCCATCGCAGACTGATCCACATTTGGGGGCCGCGGGAACCACCCGCAGCGGTGTGTGGGGAAGGGGCCCGGCTCCCGTGGGCAGCAGGGACACAGGAGGGTCAGCGAGGCGTGGGCCCCTCCCCGAGTGCTGCCTGTCCCTGCCACTCCCCAGTGTGCTGCAGGGGGACCCCTCCAGGATCGCCGCCCCCCGGCACGTCTGGTCCCACCACACGCTGCCTGTCACAGACCTGCACTGCGGCTTTGGCGGGGCCCTGGCCCGGGTGGCCACGGCCTCGCTGGACCAGACGGTGAAGGTAGGCTCCCTGCACCCCGCGGCCGTCGGCCAAGTCCACCCTCCCACTCCGCGCAGTCTGGGCGCTGGGCCCAGCGGCTTCTTGGCAGCCACCCATGAGTCACCCGCTCCCTCGGCTGTCGGGGATCCAGACGCTGCCTAATCCTGGGGCTTCTGAGCTTCTTCCAGAGGACGGCACGCGGCTCACCTAAGTCGGCCCAGAGACTCTCCCAGCCCCCTGCACCCCAACACCCGGGCTGGTGGCGGGGGCCGCAGGGCACGGGCACAGAGCCTCCATTTTGGGGATGGTCCACCGGGGCAGCAGCCCTGCTGAGGACCCCCAGTTTGGTCCAGCACCCCCCGGCCCTGTCCTCTCCCCACCCTGACGATCCCGGGGCCGCCCCCAGCTCTGGGAGGTCTCCTCGGGTGAGCTGCTGCTCTCGGTGCTGTTTGACGTGGGGATCGTGGCCGTGACCATGGACCTGGCCGAGCACCACATCTTCTGTGGCGGCAGCGACGGCTCCATCTTCCAGGTCGATCTCTGCTCCTGGGTGAGTGGCCCAGCTCCCCCCATGCAGTTCTGGGGAGTGGGCGGCCCCCGTGGCGACCCCGGAGCTGAGGGCACCGCTGTCCCCGCCACTCACTGGGCGTCTCGGCCTCCGCAGCCCGGGCAGCGCGAGAAGACCTTCCAGCCGGAGCAGGAGAGCGGGAAGGTGTTCAGAGGGCACAGGTGAGGGCCCCCCGGCCTGCCCGCCCTGGCCCCAGGGGTGTCGGCCGCTTGTCTGTCCGTCCTTGGCCCCGACGCTGCCCGTCTGTCCTCAGGAACCAGGTGACCTGTCTGTCCGTGTCCACCGATGGCAGCCTGCTCCTGTCGGGCTCCCATGACGAGACCGTGCGTCTGTGGGACGTCCAGAGCCGGCAGTGTGTGCGGACTGTGCCCCTCAAAGGTGGGGCCTGGGGGACCCTTGGCCGTCCCGTCCCACGTCTCCGGCCCGGCACCGGCTCCCCTGCAGGGTCCAAGAAGGGGGGTCGGTACGATGGGGGGAGCTGCTCCACTGCCCTTCCCCGTACCAGGGGGAGCCTGGGGTCTCACACGGGGAGGGGAGAGCTGGGGGTGGGTGACCCCGAGATCGGCTGAGTGGAGGCCCCGTTTGCCCAGCCCTGGGGCGGAGTCGGTGGCCGTCCGTCTCCTACTCCCTTGCTCACCCACCTCTCAGGGTGCAGGGTGTCCCCAGGCCACAGTCCAGCTCCTTAGACAAGACGGGGCCGTCAGCACTGATTGCTCTTGTGGCAGCAGAAACTGCACCACTGAGTCAGGGCTGTGCCCTCCTCCGTCAGGCCTGGCCCCTCGCAGCCGCCTTCCCAGGGCCCCAGAGCAGGGAGCACCCCCTCAGTGCAGCGGCCCCACCCTGCATTTGCTCACTCAGGGACTCCCTGGGGCCCGAGCCACCGGGAAAAGCACCTGGGAAGGGGAACAGCGGGTGCCAAGCCTCTGAGCCGGGACGGGCGACCGAGGGGACAGGCTGCGGGCTGACGCGCCCCCTCCCCCAGGCCCCGTCACCAACGCCGTCATCATGCTGGCGCCCCTGGCCATGCTCAGCCCCGACCTCAGGCCCAGCCTGCCGCTGCCCACCTTCAACAGGCACCTGCTGGGCGCCGAGCACGGGGACGAGCAGCACCGCGGGGCGCTCACGCTGCGGCTGGGCCTCCACCAGCAGGTGCGCCCGCGCCCCGCCGCGCCCTGGGTGGGCGGAGACCCCTGCCGCGTTCCCCCGGGAGGGGGGTGGCCCGGGGCGTCTCCTCGCGGGGGGCGGCGTGGGCCGGGAAGGCGGCGACGCGGCCCCTCTGTTGCAGGGCTCGGAGCCCACCTACCTGGAGCGCGCGGAGCAGCTGCACGCGGTGCTGTGCCGCACCATGGAGAAGGTGGGCGGGGCCGGGGCGGGGCCGGGGGGAGGGGCGTCGTGGTGGGCGGGGCAGGGGAGGGGCCCGGGAGTGCCTGCTGGAGTGGGGACCCCGCTTCCCTGCCGGGCCGGGCTCCTGCTGCTGTGCGGGGTGCGGGGTGCGGGGTCCGCGGCGCCCCTCCCGCCCCTGAGCGCCCCCTCGCCCCCCAGAACGTGCTGGGCGGCCAGGAGCAGCTGCGCATCCGCGTGACGGAGCTGGAGGAGGAGACGCGCAACCTGCGCAAGATCAACCGCGACCTCTTCGACTTCTCCACGCGCGTCATCACGCGGCCCAAGTGAGGGCGCGGAAGCCCCGGGGGCGCCGGGCGACCCCCGCCCGCACCGCGGCCCGGCCTGGCACCCCCGGGGCTTGGACTCTGGTGGTTTGGGGGTGTCGTCTCACGGGGTCTTTTGTGTCTTGTTGGTGCTGCTCGTTTTTACAAAAGTGATTTAAAAGCCCCCCCTCTGCCGGCCTCGTGTGTCCGGCCCTGCTGGCGGCCCCGGTCCTCGCGTGGTGGGCTTGGCCGGGTCACCCCAGACTGGGGCAGGGGTCGATTGAGAAGGTTCCGCCATGTCCCGGGTGAAGGTGGTGGTGGGGGACCCTGGGGGGACGGGGTCTGGACAGCTAGTTGGGGGGTGCTCCTGCCAGGGTGCTGCCCCTGCCCCCAAGATCATTTTAGTTCTCTGTGAGCGTGGACGGTCCCAGAGTGGACTGAGGGTTGCAGGGTGGGGGCTTCATTCAGGGGGTGTCATCAGCACTGGGGGAGGGACGTCCCCACTTGCAACTCCCAAGTCACAGGAGCCCGTGGCACCCCCTCTCTTCTCTCTCCGATGTGTCAGAGTCTCAGGGAAAATGGCAGCAGTGTCCGTTGCTCGGCCTCATCCACAAGAGCAGCTGCCACGGGGGCCACGGGCACTGGCCCCTGCCCCATGCCCCATGCTGCCGAGGAGAACCAGGGGAGGGGTGCCCCGTGGCCCCCTGACCACACCTGCCGTGCCTTCCCCACCCCGACCCCACTCCTGGTCTCAGCGGGTCCCCACCGGCCACCACGCCCTGCCCCGGAGCCCAGGGCCCCTCGCTTGTCTGCACAGTTCAGTCTCCCTTGTGGTGGGGAGGACTGCAGTTACCCCAAGGCCCCCCGAGGCAGGTCCCAGGGCAGTGGCAGTGGGGTCTGTTTTGAGCCCTGAGCTGAGGGTTACCTGTTTGCAGACAACAGTGACCCCCCCACCCACCCACTGCAGGAGCTGTTGACAGTGGGGCATAGACCACCAAGGGCCCGGCCCCCAGGGGACCAGGGCAGAGGGGCCCCCACCCCCAGGGCTGGGCCGTAGGCTCTGGGCCAGGATCCCTGTCACGGTCAGGAGGGCCTCGGGACTGCCTGCAGAACCTTCCAGAAGGCCGCCCTGAACTGACAGCCCTGCCTAATGGTCCAGAAAATCCATGTGACTTAGCTGGTGCCCTGGTGGGCTGGTGAGCCACGGCCAGCGCTGAGCTCATGGCTTTGGCGAGGATGCCCTCTTCCCTCCCCGGGCGCCCATCCTCCTGGCAGCCCTGCCCGCTGCACCAGGACGCCTGGCAGTGGGCGCCACTGTGGACAGCTCCAGCCACTGGGGTGTGCCCACCCTCCTTCCCAGCCCAAGGATCCAGGGTGGGGGCATCGCAGGGGCGGCCCTGTCCTGCCAGGGGAGGGTCTCTGAGCCTAAGGGGTCTGCCTCGTAGCCCACCCCCCATGTGTCCACACAGAGGAAGGACCCTGTGCCCACCAAGCCATGTGCCACCAAATAGTGTCTCCAAGGTCATTGCCATCCTGGATCCCAGGGGGGCAGCAGAGAGGGGTGGCAGTGAGGACCTCCTGGGGGACCCTTTCCAGCTGCAGGCCCAGTTCCAGAAGGCTCTGGGGTGGGGCTTTGGACCCCTAGGGCCAAGGTTCTGCTGGCTTCTTGCTGCCTCTTGCCCCCCAGACCTCATCCCTCTGCAGCCAGGGGCCCTGGTTCAGCCCCCGCCCGGCCGCCCCCTGCCCCTGAGCTGTCCCCACAGCCGGGCCACCTGCCTGCCCACACTTGTCCCCATCACTAAGTGTCAGTCCGGAGGGAGGAATGTGCTTGGCTGGGTCTGTGCCCCCAGATGGGTGCAGGGTCTCCTGTCTGGGTGGAAATGGTGCGTGACCAAGGCCCCCGGCTGCTGCCCCTCCCAGGTTCCTTTTCTGGGGGTGCTGTCTTCCCCCTGCCCCCCCCCCCCAGTTCCCCGTGCCAAAGGTCCCCATTTCCAATCTGGGCACCTGGTGGCCCTGTCGATGCATTTGGGGTTTTCTGGCACATGCATCCAGCCCACACCACAGCCTGGTGGTCCCTGCCATGCCCCGGGCAGGGGCGGTGGGGCCTCGTCCTGGGGGTCCTGGGGGTCTGCTCCGTGCCTGAGCCCCGAGGCTCCCGGGTCAGGCTTGGACCTGTGAGGGGTGACAGCCACCCCTCCCCTCCAGCTGCAGACAGGAGGCCCTGGGGACACGGAGGAGCCGGGCCGAGCTGGGCATTGGCACGCGGGCTGCTCCGTGTTGGCTGTCCCAGCCTTCCCGTCACCCCTCCGGGGCCATGGCGGGCGCGACGGGTGGCTTCTGAAGGGCGCTCACACCCGGCTGGCTGGGCAGGCAGCAGGGACCACAGAGCTGGGCTCACCACACCCTCCTGAGCCTGGAACACTCACCTTGGACAAGCCACACCTGCCCTGGACTCAGTTTCCTTGTCTGTAAAATGGGGATAGTCCCCCCTTGTAAGTCTGCGAGGAGCCTTTGAGGAGTTCGTATGTGGCAGGTGTGCCCAGATGTGGGCAGGTGCGATGCACGCGGCAGAGGCTGGTGTCAGGATCATCTTACCTGTTGGGCCAGCAGGGACCACGGGGGTCACCTAACCCGGCCCCTCTCCGGACAGCGGCCCCTGTCGTGCTGGGGCAGCTCCGGGGGGACGGGGCGTTCACTACCCCCGAGCAGAGGCCGTGGGACCGGCCTGGGAGGCTCCCGCTGGGCGCCGACACCTCCCAGGGCTCCCTGGCCATCACCCGCGTAGCTGAGCACCTACTGTGAGCCCCTGACCTGCGGGGTGCTGGCTCACGGTGGCCGGGACAGCCCTGTCCAGCCCTCGGGGGCTCCCGGTCCCTCGGCGCCAAGAGGTCAGCGAGGGGCTGGCGCCTTCCGACAGCGAGGAGGGCCGGGCCATGGGGCCGCCCCAGGCCGTGCGCCTCACTGTCCAGGGCACTGAGCGGTCAAGACCGTGGAGACCCCCTGTCCCGCAGTTCCCTGGAGGGGTTGGCCGAGCCCCCCACCGGGAACATCCCCCAAGGGACCCCCAACGAGCGCTGATGGCAAGTGATTCCTGTGTGCAGGCAGAGATCCGGAAACCTGTGTGTCCACTTGTCCCCCCCGCCAGAGAGGCAGGAATTCCTCCTCTCGCCCCTGCACAGACGGGGAAACTGAGGCACGGATGGCTCAAGAGCCTGCCCCCCGTCACGTACCTGGAGCTGGCAGGTCTGGGATGTCCCCTGACTCGGGAGCTGGGCCGGGGGAAGGCACAGCTGCGTGGCGGCTGCCTCCCTGGATGAGCTCACAGTGGTGTTTGTTGACTGACTAATGGAGCATCCACCAAGGGCGAGGGAGGGTCCCCTCCCCAGGATCGGCCCCTATTTCCCAGGACTCAGGCTCCCTCGGGGGTCCCTTATAATGCAGTGCCTCATGTGGGAGCAGGGCAGGGGGGGACCTGGGGGGGCCCTGAAGGTGGGCAGGGGTCCCGGCATGGCGAGCACAGGCAGTGTCATCGAGGTGGACCAGGCGGCTGGGAGAGTGACCCTCCCGTCACTCGGAACCGAGCCACCCACCCCTCCTGACAGTGGCCTCAACACCCATTGCGTTTCGCTGGCTGGCGGTTGGCATTTTTACTCATTTAATGGATTTTTCTTTCTCCATCTATAAAATTAGTTCCAAAAAGAGATGGCTCCTGTGCATGTGTGTGAAAAATCTGAAGCGAGTGTAGACTCATTAATTACAGCTGGAATGTTCCGGGTCCGCAGAGGCTGCCCTTCTCCGCCGTGGGATCTTGGGAGGCTCCCAGCACTGTCCTCCACCTCACCCCACGCGGGAGGAGGGGACAGGAGAATTTCATGTCAAGGTGAAACAAGGCAGACTCGGTCCCTGCCCGCCAGAGCTCAGGGGAGAGAAGACATTTCACAAGAAAGCAAATAAACGCACAAGAAAACTGGAATGGAGCTGCCGCGGGCAGGGGGCACTCAAATGGGGCAGGGGTCTGCGTCCTTCTGTGGAGACAGATTTTTGGAGCAAGGGCACTTGGCACTGGGTCTTGAAGGGTGAAGAGGAGTTCTCTGCTCCAAGCTGGCCTCCTATGGTTCTATAGGTCCCCATCAGGCCTGCCTGCCTCAGTTTCCCCGGGGTGCACAGGTGTTAGAGCACCCTGGGTTTTTCATTCATTCTGGGGTGAGATGCCCCCTGCAAAAGGGGAGCTGCCACAAGTGGGACCAGGGAGGCAAATCCTGACAGCTGTGGCCCTCAGTTTCCCCGTCTGAGCAATGGGTAAGGTTACCAGGCTGGGAGGGGGGAACTGGGGCTTCCGGGGGGAACGGGGGCGGGTGTGAGGGCAGGCGTTGGCACGAACCCCTCCCAGGCCAAGCCTCCTTCCCCAGCCCTGGCAGCGGCCACGGGTAGGGGTGGAGGGGAGGTTGGGGTGCTGGGGGCGGGGGGAACGCTGGCCGGACGCTCCCCCTCCCGCTCCGGGGCGGCACCCGGGGCTCCACCCCGCGGCGGGCGGCCGCCGGCGACTTGGCGATGGCGCTTCCGTGGGCGCTGTGGCTGGGGCTGGCGCTGGCGCTGGGGCCGGGGCCGGCCCGGGGCCACCCGCAGCCGTGCGGGGGGCCGGCGCGCCCGGGGAGTCCGGTGCGCCTGGGCGTCCTCCTGCCCCGCGCGCCCGCCGTCCGCGCCCGCGCCCGCGCCGCTCTGGCCCGGGCCGCCCGGACGCCGCGGCCGCCGCACAACCTGAGCCTGGAGCTGGCGGTGGCCGCCCCGGGCGCCCGCGACCCCGCGTCCCTGGCCCGCGGCCTGTGCCACGCGCTAGCGGCGCCGGGCGTGGCGGCCGTGCTGGCCTTCCCCGAGGCGCGGCCCGAGCTGCTGCAGCTGCACTTCCTGGCCGCCGCGGCCGAGACCCCGGTGCTCAGCCTGCTGCGGCGGGAGGCCCGCGCGCCCCTCGGCGCCCCGGTACGCGCGGCGGGACCGGGGAGCGGGAGACTCCGGGCGCCCCTGGGGCGCGGGGACCCGGAGTCCGGTGATGGCTGGGGGAGGCCCGGGGCCGTGGGGGCGCGGGGATCTTGGGGCCCAGCTGCGGGGGCCCCAGGGATGCCCGGGAGTCCCCTGAGCGCGCTGGACGCGAACCCCTGGCTCTGGAGACGGGGATCCCCGGGCTGCCCCCCGCGCACAGGGATGCAGAACCCCAGGGGCGCACGAGGCTCGGAGCCCTCGACCGCGAAGGCTCAGTCCCCAGGACGCCTCCTTAGGGGACGGAACTCCCGCCCTGGGTCTCGGTGAAGCAGACGCCTATGGCCGCCCCCAGCCCCGGCATCCCAGGTCCCCTCCCCGGTTCCCGGGCTGTGCAGCCGCCTTCACTGCACGCTCAGGCCGAGGGGGTTGGGACGAGGAAGGGGTCTCCCTCCTGGCTTCCCCGGGTGTCCCCTCTCCCCCCCTCTTGCCTTCCCCTCCCCTCCCAGGGACCCCCGAGGACGGGGCTGGGTGGAAGCACTGGGACAGCTGGGAAGGCGAGGAGACCCGCGAGACTCCCAATCCCAGCCCCCCAACAGCCCCCTTGCCCTGCCTCTGGACCCCACCTTGAGGACTCTCCTTCCTTCTCCTCAGGGAGGGGAGACGCTGACCCTAAAAGGGGGGGCCCAGGGTCCCGTTCACCCTCTCCCTTGGCAGCCTCAGCCCCCTGGGGTGGTCCCGGCAGCAGATCTGCTGTGGCCTCCAGGAAGTGCGCCTCTGCCCTGCCTCGGGGTCCCCAGGCCTGGGACCCCTTGGCTTCTCCATTTCGGCCCCTTCGCAGCTGAGTCACGGCCCCTGCTCTGTCCCCAGCCCTCTTAGGTCTCTGGCAAAGCTCTCTCGTTCCTCACGCACTGAGGGCAAATCACAAACCGTGTGGGTCCCAATGGGCTTGGGGGGGCCCCTCAGTGGAGGCTCGGGGGCACCGCAGTGGGGGGCAGCAGTTCGGCTTGGCTTCGGGTACCAGGGTGTTGGCCAGTCATCCTTACAGATCCTTGGCCTTTGCCGGCCCTCAATGTGCTCCCAGGTGGATGGGGGTGCGGTGAGGTCAGGACTGGGGCCGAGGGAGGCCCCTCAGCTGGGGGAACCCAGAGGGGAAGTTGGGGTTCTGCCTGGGGGATGGGGAAGTCTGAGTAAATGAAGGGCAACAGAGTAGGGTTTTGAAGGATGTGTAGAAGTTTGCTGTCATAGACGGAGAAAAGTATTCCACTTGGAGAACAGCACATGTAAAAGTCTTGAACTGGGGCACCATTAGGGTGGTCAGAACCAGGGAGCAGGCCCCAGATGTCAGGCCAAGGACACTGAACTCTGTGCTGAAGGTGATGGCCAGGCATCAGCCGGGGTGGGGCCAGATCCCATCAGCAAGGGGCCATCATTTTTGAACACCTTCTCCTGGGGGTGGGAAGGAGGCCGTGGAGGCCGCCAGGCTAACTGCAACCACCCCCTTCCCAGAACCCGTTCCACCTGCAGCTGGACTGGGCCAGCCCCCTGGAGACTCTGCTGGACGTGCTGGTGTCTGTGCTACGGGCACACGCCTGGGAAGATGTCGGCCTGGTCCTCTGCCGTGTCCGGGACCCCAGGGGCTTGGTGGCCCTCTGGACGGGCCGGGCTGGCCGCCCCCCGCAGCTCGTGCTGGACCTGAGCCGGCCGGACACTGGGGTGGAGCTGCAGGCACGTCTGGCCCCGCTGGGGGTGCCGGCTGGGAGTGAAGCCCCCGTGCCCGTGGCCGTCCTCCTCGGCTGTGATGTCTCCCACGCCCGTGAGGTGCTGGCAGCCGTTCCCCCAGGGCCCCGCTGGCTGCTGGGCACACCGCTGCCAGCCGAGGCCCTGCCCATGGGGGGCCTGCCTCCCGGGCTGCTGGCCATGGGCGAGGTCGCCCGGCCCCCGCTGGAGGCCGCCATCCATGACGCGGTGCAGCTGGTGGCAGAGGCACTGGGCAGCGCAGCCCGGGTGCAGCCGGAGCGTGCCCTGCCGCCCACCGTGGTCGGCTGCTACAGCCTGCAGCCTGCCGGGCCTGAGTCCTGGGGCCGCTTCTTGGCACGGTGAGTGGGGGCCGTGCAGCCATGAGGGTGTCCTGTCCCCCAGGAGGCCACCTCTGTCCCCGAGTCAACACAGACAGTGTTCCCGGGCCCTTCCGTGTCTTAGGTGAGGCTTCTAGAAGCAGAGCCAAAGGGGATCCAGGTGGCAGGATTTGTCAGTGATGCTTTAGGAAACGGGTGCGAGGGAAGTAGGAAAGCAGACTGACCCCACGGGGAGCCCTGGAGTCTGGGGGCGGGTTTTGCTCCCCCATGTCTGTTCCCCACCCCGGGGAGAGGCTCTCACCTGGCGGCATCCCCGAGTAAGGCAGCCCACAGGTAAACTCCAGGTAGGGAGCAGCCGCTGGGTGTGGGTCATCTGTAGGCCCTGGGGATGGGGGCACCGACAGCACCCCTTCTGGCCTGACTCCCCCCCACCCTCCCTCCCCACCAGGTTCCTCTCCAACACGTCCTTCCAGGGCCGCACCGGGCCCGTGTGGGTGACAGGGGCCTCCCAGGTGCACGTGTCCCGCCGCTTCCAGGTGTGGGGCCTGCACCATGACCCGCGGGGCACCCCGGCCTGGGCCACGGTGGGCCGCTGGCGGGACGGGCAGCTGGAGCTGGGGCCGGGGGTCTCCGCCGCGGGAGCTCGGCCCCCCACCCCGCCGGGCGCCCAGGCGCGGCCCCGGCTGCGGGTGGTGACACTGGTGGAGCACCCGTTCGTGTTCACCCGCGAGCCGGACGAGGACGGGCAGTGCCCGGCCGGGCTGCTGTGCCTGGCCCCCGGCGCCGACGGCTCAGCCACCCTGGACGCGCTCTTTGCGGCACTGGCCAACGGCTCGGCACCCCGCGCCCTGCGCCGCTGCTGCTACGGCTACTGCATGGACCTGCTGCAGCGGCTGGCGGAGGACGTGCCCTTCGACTTCGAGCTGTACATCGTGGGCGACGGCAAGTACGGGGCCCTGCGCGGCGGCCGCTGGACCGGGCTGGTGGGCGACGTGCTGGCCGGCCGCGCGCACCTGGCCGTGGCCAGTTTCAGCATCAACTCGGCGCGCTCGCGGGTGCTGGACTTCACCAGCCCCTTCTTCGCCACCAGCCTGGGCATTGCGGTGCGCGCGCGCGACACGGCCTCGCCCCTGGGCGCCTTCACCTGGCCGCTGCACTGGTCCATGTGGGTGGGCGTCTTCGCGGCGCTGCACCTCACCGCGCTCTTCCTCACCCTCTACGAGTGGCGCAGCCCCTACGGGCTCACGCCGCGCGGCCGCAACCGCGGCACCGTCTTCTCCTACTCGTCGGCGCTCACGCTCTGCTACGCCATCCTCTTCGGGCGCACGGGCTCCAGCAAGACGCCCAAGTGCGCGACGGGCCGCCTGCTCATGAACCTCTGGGCCGTCTTCTGCCTGCTCGTGCTCTCCAGCTACACGGCCGACCTGGCCGCCGTCATGGTCGGGGACAAGACGTTCGAGGAGCTGTCGGGGATCCACGACCCCAAGGTGGGCGCGCCCGGGGCCATGGCTCCCGCCCCTGCCGGCGGGCGTGGCCTGAGCGCCCGGTGCGTGCGCGCCCACGGGGATCGGGTGGGGACGAGCAGGGGACAGCAGCTCCAGGTCCGATTCTGCCCCGGGGTGCCCCGGCCGGGGGAGGGGAGCTGCCCGCGTGGAGGGGGAGACCCCGCGAGGGGAGCCCCCGGCCGACGGCGCGCCCCCCGCAGCTGCACCACCCGTCCCGGGGCTTCCGCGTGGGCACCGTGTGGGAGAGCAGCGCCGAGGTCTACATCAAGCAGAGCTTCCCCGAGCTGCACGCGCACCTGCGCCGCCACAGCGCGCCCACCACGCCGGCCGGCGTCGCCATGCTCACGTGAGAGGGCGGGGCGCGGGGTGGGGGCGTCGGCCCCGGAGGGGGGCGGGGCGCGATGCTGACCCCGCCCCTCCCCGCCCCTCCGCAGGAGCGACCCCCCCAAGCTCCACGCCTTCATCATGGACAAGGCCCTGCTGGACTACGAGGTCTCCATCGATGCCAACTGCCAGCTGCTGACCGTGGGCAAGCCCTTCGCCATCGAGGGTGAGGGTCGGGGCGGCGGCGGGGGTCGGGCGCCTCGGGGTGCGCTGGGAGGAAGTCGGGGCCTTGGTGAGCCAGAGCGTGTCCGGGGCTGCAGGGAGCCCTGGAGGATTCGGGGCAGTAAGGGGCGAGGTCAGAGTGCCCCCGACCCTGGGGCTGCCCCCGGCCCTGCCCTGCACCCCCAGGCTACGGCATCGGGCTGCCGCGGAACTCCCCACTCACCTCCAGCCTGTCCGAGTTCATCAGCCGCTACAAGTCCTCGGGCTTCATGGACTTGCTGCATGACAAGTGGTACAAGATGGTGCCTTGCGGGAAGCGGGTCCTGGCTGTCACGGAGGTGAGGCAGGGCCGGGGTGGACGTGGGTACCTGTACCTGTGCGGGCCTCATCCGAGGTGGCCAAACCCTGCTCATTCCCATCGTGTGTATTTGTCAGTCTTTGTGCACTCCTATACAGCCCCGCGAACCCTAGCTCTAGTGCCCCCTCCGTGCAGCCCTCTCCGGTGGCCCTCTGCCCCAGGCAGTGGAGCCCTTGACTCTCGGCCTGGCTCCAGGGCCTCCTCTCTGGCCCGGCCCTGTCCCCCACACCCCAGGCTCCCCAGCGGCCCACTGTGACGGGCTCGCCCATGTCCCACCCACAGACCCTCCAAATGGGCATCCGGCACCTCTCGGGCCTCTTCGTGCTGCTCTGCCTGGGCCTGGGCAGCGCCCTGCTCAGCTCGCTGGGCGAGCACGTCTTCTACCGCCTTGTGCTGCCGCGCATCCGCCGGGGAAACAGGCTGCAGTACTGGCTGCACACGAGCCAGGTGAGGCCCGGCCCCGCGGCGGGCAGCCCCCTCGGGGTACCGTCCAACCCGGTCTCCTCTGGGTTTCTAGAAAATCCACCGGGCCCTCAACATCGAGCTGCCTGAGGGGCAGGAGGAGAAGCCGGAGCCAGAGCCAAGGTGAGGGGGCTCCTGGTAAGCCCCCCGGCCCCAGGGTGGGTCCTCTGGGGGGGGGATCCTCCCTGCTCCCTCCCGCGGAGCCCCCTCCCCACCTTGGGCAGGGGGAGGCGTGTGGCGGGTGCGGGGTCCCCAGGTGCCCACCAGCCCAGCCCGCCCCTTGCCCGCAGTGGCCCTGGGCAGCAGCAGGAGCAGCAGCTGGAGGCGCCCGCGGGCCCAGGGGGCTGGCGGCGGGTGCGCCGGGCTGTGGCCAAGGAGCAGCGCTGCGTGTGCTTCCTGCTGGAGCCCGAGGGGCCCGGGGATCCCCGATCCGACAGCCGCCCACCCAGCCCGCGGCCTGGCGAGCTGGAGGAGCTGGAGCAGCGCATCGCAGGCACACAGGAGCGGCTGCGCCGGGCCCTGCTGCGGCGTGGGGAGCTGCTGGCCTGGCTCGGGGACAGCATCTGCGCCTCGGGCAGTGGCGCCCCTGGCGCCCTGGGCCCCGCGGAGCCCGCAGCTGCCGCCCAGCAGTGACCCCCCACCGAGGCCCACGCCCCCGACGCACAGAGACACAGAGTCGCCGCGGTCGACAGACTGGTTTATTCTATATACAAACACGATTCTGTACACTGCAATTAAATAGAGTGGAACAAACGCGCGCTCCGCATTCCTCACTGACAGCGGGGCTGGCAGCCCTCGCCCCGGCCCGGCCGCCTCGGCGAACATCGGCGCCTCCTGGCCACGGGCCCCTGCAGCCAGGCGGCGCGCGGAGAAGGCACGACAGGAGCACCACACTGGGGGCGGCCGGCCCTGCCCAGCTCCCCAACTCCACCCTGCTCTGCCCCTGGGGACTGCTCGCTGTCTCCAGAACCTTCCAAGGCACCCTGCCCCCTCCTGTCCCCTGGTCACCGGTCGGCCTCACTGTGCCAGCTGGGAGGCAACGCTCTGCACACGCGCCCGGCGGGCAAACCCCACCTGGGCCCCTGCGGGGGGGACGCCCCCTCCACCAGTCGGAGAAACCCTGAGCCGACTCGGGGCAGAGCTGGGCCTGGCACCCAGGGGGCCCCCACGCGGTGGGGTCTGCGCAGTCAGGCCTGGCCAGTGACTCAGGACCCCACCTCCGAGGGTGCCCCCCTGGGGGCCGTGCAGGCGGGGCCAGGGCCGCTCTCTGTGGCGGCCGGGGGGCCCATCCCAGGTGCTGGGGTGTCACTCTGGGGGGCACTGTCCTGGGGGAGCCCGCTGGGGCTTGGGGGGCCAGGCGCCCGCCGCTCCAGGAGGGAGGCACTCAGGCCCGACAGGAACGAGGCGTCCGTGATGAGGGCGGCCGTCTCCGCCACCCAGCCCAGGCCCCCGCCAGCTGCCGCCACCAGGGAGCTGGGCGCCGGGGCCTCAGGGTCCCCCACAATGCTGGGCGAGCCGGGGCCCAGGGTGGGGGGCGGCCCGGCGGGGTCGGGGGTGGTGGGCGAGCCAGTGTTGTTGTTGAGGTTGTCCTGCAGTGCGGCGGGGGTGCCAGGGCCCGGGGGGGCCTGCAGCAGCACCTCCTGCACCCGCAGCTGCTGCAGGATGGCCGGCAGCTCGTAGTGGTGGAAGAAGTAGATCATGGAGTGCTGGGGGGGTGCGCGGAGTGAGAGCCGGGCCCTGCGGCCCCCCGGCCCTGCCCTGCCCCCGTGCCCCCCGGGGCTCACCTGGATGAAGAGCCAGGAGGTGACAAGGGCGAGGCTGCTGTACTGCCCATTGAAGCGGTAGTGGTAGGCGTAGAAGGAGAAGTGGTACAGGTAGAAGAACCTGCGGGAGCCGCGGGCGGTGAGCCCAACGGTGCCCCCGACCGTGCCCCTCGCCCGTGCCCCCGCCCAGGCCCCCACCCGGCCTCACCGCAGCCAGTGCCGCTTGCTGGTGCTGGTGTGGCAGCAGATGGCATCGTACTGATCCGCCAGCCACACGACCAGGATGATGTAGAAGGCCGTGGTGGTGTCATTGAAGAACTCGGACATGATGGCCTCCATGCCTGCGGGCGGGGCGGGGCTGAGCGGGCAGCGGGGGCCTCTGGGGGGCAGTGGGGGTGCAGCCGGGGGCACGGCTGGGGGTGCTCACCGACGAGGGCCAGGATGACGGTGAGCAGGGGCGCGGCGGGGAAGGCGATGGCCACGTTCATCTCCAGCATCTGCAGCAGGTCCACTGCGGGCAGCGGGCGGGGTGAGGGGGCGCCCGGGGCCTGGGGACAAGCCCCCGTCCCTCCCCAGCCGGTGGCGCAGACTCACCGATGAAGACGAAGATCTGGTGGTGGGAGTAGCGGAGGAGCATGGAGACGCTCAGGGTCTGGGGAGGGGGCGGGGACGGGTGAGGACGGGGGCGGCCCTGCGCCCGCCCGGCCCCCAGCGCCCACCCCCCGCACTCACGAAGATGACCATGATGACGAAGGCGGCCAGGTAGGAGGTGCGCGCCATCCACATGCTGACGAAGCGGTAGTGCTCGCCCGACACCACGTTGCGCAGGAAGCCTGGGGGGGGCGGCGTGTGAGGGTCCCCCCAGCCCTCCCCAGCCCCCCGCCCGGCCCGCCGTACCCTTGTTCTCCTCGTTCTCGGCCAGGCCCTTCACGCTGGACATGAGGATGTCGTCGTAGCCCAGGAACTCGTCCAGCAGCAGGCGGCTGAAGCGGTCCCCAAAGCACTGGTCCCGCGTGGGGTCTGCGGGCCGGAGGGCGGGGTCAGAGGGCGCGGGTCCGGCGTGGCCCGGGGCGTCCGCGAGCAGGGGCCTCACCCAGCGTGACGACCATGACGGGGATGCTGAGGCGCTGCCGCGTGGCCTGGGACAGGCGCAGGAAGCCGTACTCGAGGGAGTACTCCACGACGTACTCGTCCGGTGGCCGCGCTGCGGGCGGGAAGCAGGGCTGCAGCCGCGCCGCGAACCTCCACGGCAGGGCGGGCGAGGGGCGGGCGGCCGCGGGCGGGGACGCCGAGGCACCACCCTTCTCTGCCCCTACCTTTGGCGAGTGTCTGGGGGAAGGGGAACTCCTGGCTGTCGTTCAGGCCGCCCACACCGCCCGCCGGCTTCAGCACCTTGGGCTCGATGTCCAGCTCAAACTGTGGGCAGCGGGGTGAGGGCAGGCGGACATCAGGGGCGCAGGGGGTGCAGGCCTGCTCCCTTCCAGCCCTGCTGCCCCCCAGGAGGTGAGTGGGTGGGGGAGGCGCAGCCAGCAGGACCCCGGGGCCCCACGGTCACCGCCTGCAGCGGACGCTGGCTGGTTCTCAGGGTCTGCCCCTGTGGGCTGCACTCGGCCGTGAGGCCTGGGCTCTGACCCTCCCACACCAGCTGGGACGCTGCAGAGGATGCGTGACTGCCCGGCATGTCCCCAGCTGCCCTCCCCGGCTGCTCAGCCCCATGTGGCCTCCACTCCCAGCTGCCCTGTCCCCACCAGTGACAGCAAAGCCACGGGGCCCCCACTCAGGGCAGGTCTTGTGTCAGAGCCCCCAGGTCCCAGGAGCCTGGAGCTGCCGGGCCAGCGGGGAGGACTCGGCACATCCCGTGGTGGCCGTGGTGCCTGCTCGCCCTCCACACTCCAGCCCTGCCCCAGGCACCTCACCTTGACCGAGCTGTTGGCGAACATCTCCATGGTCAGCTCCTCCTCCTCGTCCTCGTCCAGCTCCGGGCTGCCGGCCGGCTCCATGGCCAGGCTTGGGAAGGGGCCGCGGCCGCCGTCGCAGAACTGCATGAAGACGGGCGCGCGGCTCGAGTTGTGCTGGACCTCGACACGCAGCACGCCCTCGCGCGGCCACTGCTCCCGCACGTGCTCCAGGCAGTTGATGGGCGAGCGGGAGAAAGCGACGTGGATGTAGGCCAGCACGAAGAGCACGAACAGGGCCTGCGGGCGGACAGCGCGGTCAGCGGGGGCGAGTCGGGGCACCAGGCCAGCGACAGGCAGCCAGCAGCTGGGCCCCAGGTGCCACTGCTCCCTGTCCCGCAGGGCTCAGCCCGGGAGCTGCCACCCCCCGCCTCACCCTCAGAGCTGCCCTACCCTTTGCCCTCACCCCTAGAAACAGCCACCCCTCCCGCCCGGGCACCCCCAGGACACGGCTGCCCCTCCGCGCTGGGCTCTCGCTCTGGGCTGAGGGAGCAGCGTGACAAGGTGAAATGCAGCGCCTCCCACAGTCACCCCGGTTTGCAGACAAGGAAACTGAGGCACAGGGTAGATGGGGACCTGCTCACACCACCAGGACGCAGGCACGCACTCCACATGGAGGAAGGAGCTGCCGTGAGCCCTGGAGGGGAGAGGGGAAGGCAGAACGTCCCGCTCACCCAGCAAGACCTGGTAGCCGCCACATGGGCTCCACTGAGTGGCCCCTCCACCCCCAGCACCACGGCCTGGCCACCCTGGTCCAGCCACGCAGCCAGCTTCGGTTTCCCCATCCACCAGAAGCGGCTTTACCACGTGCCGAGTCGTCTCGGCCTGTCACCCACCAGCTGCCCCAGGACAGCAGGAGCCACCACCGAGCCGCCGTGGGAGGGGTCCGGCGCCCAGCTCAGTGCCCCCCACCCTGCGACCCCATCTCCCACCCCACCTTGCCCCCTGGCCAGCATGCTTGCGGCCAGGGCAGGTGCATACATGTCCTCTCCGTCTAACCCACCCCCCCAGCCCCTGGCTCTGTCCTTCCTTACTTCCGTGGAGACCGTGCACCACCATGCCCCAGAGCCCAGCACAGAACCCACAATCGAGGTACTTGCTCACACTCCCCCTACCCCAGGACTACGTCCCCGACACCTCCTCCAGGAAGCCTCCTGGGTGTCCCCAGCCATAGGCCATAGCTGCTACCCAGGCTCCCAGGCCCCTGGTGCCCTCTGGGGGTCTGACTGGCAGGCAGCCCATGCTGGGGCCCAGCACCTTCCCCTGGGGGGCCGAGGAGAGCAGCTGAGTCCAGCTCCCAGGGGAGCCCTGGATGTCCCCAGCCCTGCTGCAGCTACCCTTCCCACCCCGAGGGCACAGGACCCTCTCCCCCACCCCCCACAGCTCGACAGAAGCCAGCAAGACTCCCCAACATGTCAGCCCCTCCCCCTGCACCGTCTGCTCAGCAGGTGCCCGGCTCAGCTGCCCGGGGGCCGGAGAGCAGTGGACAGGCCTGGGCGCCTGCTGCCCCCGCTCCCAGGAGCACCGGACCCTGGGCCCTGGCTTCTGTGCCATGGAAACCGGCAGGGTGGGGCCGACAGGGCCTCTGGGACACCCTCCACCAGGCCCGGCCCCGCCTCTCCGCAGGCGAACGCAGCCCATCCCAGAAGTTCCGCCATGGCGGGCAGGGCAGGCAGGGTGGCCCCCAGCTGTGGCTGGAAGGCCCCACCGGAGGAAGTGCCCGGGAAGGGTGCTGGGAGGGGGCCTCCACCTCTTCAATGAGTGCGCTGTGAGTCAGGAGAGCAGGAAATAAAGGCCGGAGCTTTCTGGAACCTCAGGCCCCCTCAGAGAAGAGCTGGACCCAAATGAGGCAAAATCACAGAGGACAGGGCTGCTCGCCAGCGGGGTCCACGGCAGCCTCTCGGCAATCAGCCGGCTCTGCCACAGGCCCGGGTGGCCCAGCACCCCAGGTGACAGAGTGGGAATCTGGGGGCCGGGAGTCTGGCAAGGCCACCCGGCCTCCCCAGCCCCCAAGGCACTGGCTCAGCTGTCGGTGGGGCCTCCAGCCAGCGCCCCGGGCCTGTGTGACCCGCTGTAAGTGGCGATCCCAGGGCAGATGGACCCGACTGCCGGGCAGGTGCAAACGCCTGCCTTGTTCCCAAAGCAGAGCCAGGTGCGGCCACACCAGGACATGCCCTGCTCTCGGGAAGGCCGAGTCCTCAGTGAGGACCCTGTCCGCGTGCAGCGGGGCCTTCCCTGTCCGGGGCCAGCAAGGACTCCTGTCCTCCTCGAGGAAGAGACACACCTGCAATTTCAGGGCTACCAGGAGGAACCCGGATTTGCTAACCCTCCACGGCGACCGGTGGCTGCAGGAAGGACCCTGGGCCGAGCCGGCTGGGAAGGCCCACTCCTCACAGCGACCCCAGCTCGCGGACGAGGGGCCAGGCCTGCGCCCTGTCCACCAGTGCCAGCAGAACCGGCCAGCACCTCCACCCACAGCAAACCAGCTCAGGCCTCCACACCCTCGTCCGCCCACAGAGAAGTAACAATCCTTCCTCGGCGACGCCCCGATGGAAACGGAAACAGCCGCTGCTCCGTCCTCTCCAATGTGTCAGATTGGGAGCCCCGTGCCCAAGCAGCACCCCAGGCCAGCGCCTTCCCGACAGGCCACGGCCCGGTGACCCGGCCATTCCCAAGCTGCCCTCGGGGCAGGAGGACCGAGCTCGGGGCACAGGGTGGCTGACGCCTCACAGGGGAAGGGTACTAAAGATGACCTGGTTCAGTCCGGCCCGAGCGCTGCCTGGGACTTTGCCCACAACTCTGGCGAAGTGACCCCGGCTAAGTCCACTTCTCCTGAGAGGCTCCGGGAGGGAGAATCGGGGTGGGGGGCGGCGGGAGGAGGAGATGGGACGGGGCTGGAGCTCAGGGGTGAGTCCCGGGGGACTGGGGGGCAGCAGGGCCAGGACTCGGGCTGGGGTCCCGGGGCAAGATGGGGACGGGTGGCCGTGGGAAGGAGGGAGGCCGAGGATCCCAAAGGTCAGAGTCAGGGGTGTGAAAGGGGCCCCCTGGCAGGTCGGGGCCCTCCAGGAGAGTAAGGTCAGAGAAGGGGTGGGGTCCAAAGAGCCATGGAGGGGACCCCAGATGAGGACCAGAGGGCTCCCTGGGGGTTGGACTCAGGCCTGGGCGGTGGGCATCCAGGAGCCCGTACCCGGGGCGCCGCGGGGTCAGGGGCTAGGGTCAGAGGTCGCGGGCTGGAGGAGAGGGTCTCTAATCGCTCCGGGCGGGGTTGGGCGTGCGGCCGGGGTCAGGGGTCAGGGGTCGCGGTCGGGGGTCGCGGTCACCTTGAGCAGCACGAAGAACTCGAAGAGGCGGCGGAAGGAGGGCGGGAAGAGCCGCGAGTAGGTGACGGCCATCTTGAAGAAGAGCGCGTGGAAGAGCCGGTCGCGCACGTTGATGAGCGGGTTGGGGTTGAGGTTGGGGGTGCGAGGCCCGCGCGCAGGGCCGGGGCCGCCGCCGCCGTTGAGCCCGGGCCCTGGGGCCCCCGGCGCCGCGTGCTCCGACATGCCTCCCGGCGTCGCGCCCTAACGGCCCGCGGGTCCCCGAGGGCGCCTCCCGGCCGCCATGGGCCGCGCTCGCCGCCGCCGCTCACCGCCGCCCGGCCGCCGCCGCCATCTTCCGCCTCCGCGGCCCTGCTGACGCCAGCGAGATGCCGCGACGGGCTAGAGCGGCGCCCCCGCGCCCGCGGGGAACGCTGGGATGCCGGCGGCCCGCCCGCGGCGGCCACACCCCCGCTCTCCGCCGCCAGGCTCACCGACGCTGGGGGGCGGGGCCCTGTTGCTTTGCATATTGTCTCCCAGAAGCCTCCGCGGATGCGAGGCCGCGGGCAGACGGAAGAATTAGCCAACATATGAGAATTTTGGAAGAGAGCAAAGACACTTAAAGCAAGTATGATATTAGAAATAGTCCGTTACGGTGCGATCTAGGAATCTGTGCTGAATATACACCTAAGTTGGTGGCCGTAACTGTAAAAACTTATAGATTATAGGCTTTAAATAATTCGTGGTAGAGCGAGTAAAACGTGCTCGCTTCGGCAGCACATATACTAAAATTGGAACGATACAGAGAAGATTAGCATGGCCCCTGCGCAAGGATGACACGCAAATTCGTGAAGCGTTCCATATTTTTGCCCGAGTTCCCCGCTATCTGCGGCAGACGGTGCTAAAGAGAATCCGCTCTCGTCTCCCCACTATGCGCCCCCGACCTTGGCGAAAACCCTGGTCCATCTGCCACGTGCCGGATGTACGCCCCTCTTCTTTTTTTTAAACGCAGTTTTATTGAGATATATTCACATAACATATAATCATTCAAGGTGAACAATTAGCTGTTTACAGGCTCGTCATATAGTTGTGATTTCATTCATCACCACAAACTTTGAACATTTTCATTAACCCAAAAAATTAATATTAAAAAGAACATCCAAAACATCCCATTCTCCCCCATTGTTCATTTACTTTTTTTAAAATACAGTTTTATTGAGATGAATTCACACACCCTACAGTCATCCAGTGGACAGTCATTCACAGCACCAGCATGCATTTGTGAGCACATCACCACAATCAATGTTTGGACCTTTTCCTTACTCCAAAAATAAAAATGAAAGCAAAAAAGAACACCTAAATCTTTCCATCCCCTCCATCCTACCCTATTCTTCATCTAATTTTTGTCCCCATTTTCTCACTCATCTGTGCATACACTGGATAAAGGGAGTGTGAGCCACAAGGTTTCACAATCACACAGTCACACTGTGCAAGCTACATACTTACACAGTCATCTTCAAGAATCAGGGTCACTGGGTTGCAGTTCGACAGCTTCAGGTATTTCCCTCTAGCTATTCCAGCACACTAAAGACCAAAAGGTGATATCTGTATAGCACACAGAAACACCTTCCAGAGTGATCTCTCGGCTCCATTTGAAATCTTTCAGCCACTGGAACTTTATTTTGTTTCATTTCTCTTCCCCCTTTTGGTCAAGAAGATGTTCTCCATCCCACGGTGCTGGGTCCTGGCTCATCCCCAGGAGTCATATCCTGCATTGCCAGGGAGATTTACACCCCTGGGAGCCAGGTCCCACGTAGTGGGGAGGGTCATGGGTTCACCTGCCTAGTGGGCTTAGAGAGAGAGGCCACTTCTGAGCAACGAAGAACTCTCGGGGGGGGGGGGGAGCTCCTAGGCACAATTATAAGTGGACTCAGCCTCTCCCTGGCAGCCGCCAGCCTCACAGGGACGCCCCTCTTTCTGGCTAAGAAAAGCCGCCCCACACAGACCCCCAAACCCATACACCTTGGCACCACTTGATCCCAGGCTGCCTGCCTTACTCATCTAGGAATGTCCTCCATCCCTTCTGTCGGCCAGGGCTATTGGAGGGCCCCACACGCATTGAGTGCCTGCTGTATGCTTGCCTGCTGCAAACACAACCACCTAAAGAGGCGCTGGGGACACAGCAGGGGCAGTGCCGGCCAATCCCCCATCCACAGAGCCTGCACCCTCTGAGTTGAACTGGGTGCTTGGGGCTCGGGGGGGGGGGGTGACCTGGAGGCTGACAGAAACTTCCAGACCTAACTGACTGGTTTTTGAAATCACGGGAGCCTGCCCAGGACCCAAAGCCATTCATTTCCTGTAACATGGAGAGTCCTTTTGGCATACAGCAGGCACTCAATAAATGTAAATTCTTGAAATTATAATGAATCGCTGCCCGGCTAATGCTTTGATTGCAAAAAGAGAAATAAAATCTACTTTCCCAACAGAGATACCAGGCCGCCAGGAAGCTCCCAAGCACGCAGGATGTAGCTAGTGCGCCAGAGGAAGTGGGCTTTACATTTCATTTCTTTTCTCTTAATTGAATTCAGGTTTACAAAGACACAGGGGGTGAGGGGAGGCCGAAGTGGGCAGCACAGGTCGAGACCACTTGAGCGGAACACAGGGCGTTCGAGATCAAGTTCAACAGCGGCCAGCACCCCCCAAGCCACTGCTGGCTCCCGAAAAAGTCAGGGTCACGCAAGAGCCCCAATTAAACACCTCCCCCTCGAGACGGTGGTGCCCCTGGTGCATCGCCAGTGCGCACTGACAGACTCCGGGGTCTGGAGCAGGACCAGGACACCCATGAGGGTGGCACCTGCAGCCATGGCGGATGGCAGTTTGGAGCTGGCTCTTGGGGGACTGGCACGGGCCCCCTTTCTGCAGATAACCCCCACAGCATCCTGGGGCCAGCTGACCCCGGTGCCCACCCGAACCCCCCACACCCCAACAAACTGCAACCGATCCCACACTCGGAGTCCTGCTGTCTCGTTGTCAACCCTGCCCCCAATGGTGCCCATTTCACAGATGAGGAAGAGGAGAAAGGACTTGGCAATGACCACCCAGCCAGGGCTTGAACCCGGAAGAAAGGAGCCTTCAGCTGGATGGGATGGGAGGATCACATGCAGAGGGAGAGGAAGCAGACATCCAGGGAGTGGGGTGCCTGGGAGGAGCACCCCCCAGGGAAGGGACGGGGTGATCCATCTCTGAGACCCCACAGACCCCAACCAGCCACTTGTCAAATATGTCAAACTCCTACTCATGCTTCAAAACCCCATCTCCTATGTCCCCTCTTACATGCAGCCTTCTTGGACCCCTGGCGTACTCCTACTCATCCATCAAAACCCTGGCTCTAATGACCCTCTCCTCTGAGGAGCCTTCCCTGGATCCTTTGGTCATCCAGTAGCTATGAGAGTCCTGGGAGACACATCCAAGTGGCAGAAAGGGGCCTTGTTGGTGCCCCCAAGAGACCTGGCTTCTCAGCCCTTCTCCCGCCATCCTGCAGAAGGGAAAACTGAGACCCGGAAAGGGTGAGAGAGGCGCCTTAGGGGCTCCCAGCAGGGAGAGACCAAGTCTAGGCAGTCCAGAGCCCCTGTCCCTCCGTGCCTCAATTTCCCGTGGGCTCGTCGGGAGTCCGGCCCCGCCCGGGCTCGGGAGCTGGGGGCGCTCGCCCGGGGGCTCCGGAAGTCTGCGGCCGCGGGAATTCGGCGCTGCCCGGCCTTATAAGGGCATTTGCACTCCCGGCCAATCGGCGGCGGGGGGCGTGGCTCGCCGGGCCCCGCGTCCCCGGCCCGGCCGTCTGTCCGTCCCGTCGCGTCCGCGCGTCCCGCCTGCCCCCAACGCCGGCCATGAGCTCCACGCAGTTCAACAAGGGCCCCTCGTACGGGCTCTCGGCCGAGGTCAAGAACCGGGTGAGTGAGGGGCGCCGTCGGGGCGGGGTGGGCTCTGACACCGGGACCCCAACATCTGGGAGGGCTGAAGGCCTCTCATCTGGCTTGTCTGGGGGCGCTCAGGGTGGGTCCCCAAAAAATGGGGGAGCAGTGAGGTGAAGGATCTGGGGGGCAGAGTAACCCTCCCCCCTCCCCAACATTTAGGCCCCCTCCCCCAGCTCTGCTCCCGGAAAACCCACTTCCCGGCCTGAAGCCCCCACCCACTCTCCATCCTGCAAGCCTGGAATGTCCGAGAACCTGGGGGCCCACAGCCCCCCCCTCTGCGGCCCCTGGCCACACTTCTGCTTTTGGGGACACTTCAGCTCGGGGAGAGGGTGGGGCCAGGCATCTTGAGAAGGGGTGGCCCCCCCACAGGAATTTCCCGGCTCCCCTTACACCTGGGGGGGCACCGAGGGGGAAGTTGGAGCTGCTGGGCCACCTAAGCCGTCCCTTCCACGTCCTCTTTGTCCTCATCTGACGCATTTAAAGGGTTAGGAAGGGTCAGGGTGAGCCGTGACCCTAAAGTATGTGGGTTTGGGTAAACTGGAAGCCCAGGGTGGGCTAAGGGGAGCCGCTTTTGAAGAAACCACCCATAGTTCTGGCTCAGAGAGGGGCAGCCGCTCCTGGAGGGTCACACAGCATGGCTCCACGACCCCAGGGAAGGGGAGAAGGGGGCGGCGATCCCAGAGCCCGGAGACCCCACCTCCCACCCCCAGCATCTGGGAACGTAGCCCGGCTGTGGCTGGCCTGCCCGGGCACGCAGCGGGCACCGCCCTGCCCGCCTGCACTGGGCCCGGGCCCCCACCCCACACCCCAGGTCCGCTGACACGAGGGCAGATGTCAGTGAAAATTCTGAGGTTTGGGGGGCCGAGCCAGGGGCTCCAGTACCCCCCGAAGCACTCTTTGGCACTGAACGCTTGGTGGGCACTGCCTGGCAGGGCTGTGAGCGGGCCGTGCTGCCCACCCCGCCTGGGGCACCCCAGGGGCTCAGGGAGGTTGCTCAAGTGCAAGTGGCAGAGCCGGGATTCGAACCCGGGGCTGGGCCCGGCGTCCCCGGTCCTCGTGGAGGCCCTTTAAACCACCCTTGCTGGGCACAGAAGGAAGTGGGTGGGTGGGGTCGCCACGCCCCCAGCGGGCTCTGCGCTTCCTGAGTCACCGGCAGGTGACACCTGGCCCAGGAGGGCCGTGAGGTCAGAGGCTGGAGCAGCTGCAGGGCCAGGTGCCTCCCAGCCTGCATGGCCACCCGGGGGCTGCTGGGGGCTGCCCGCAAGTTGGGAACCGGCCTCCGTGGCGTCCACGCCGGCCCTGTCCACTTCACCAGCTGCATACGAGGAGGGGACCCCGAGACCCCTTTGTCCTGGCTCCCGTGCCTCGGTTTACCCCCCGACCGCAGAGCTGGGACGATGCCAGTGCATCCCAGCCTGCAGCCCAGGCGGGGGTTTGGACTGCTGGGAACAGCTGGTCCCGATTTAGCCGGGCAGCGGCGGCCGCATTCCTGGCGGGTTGCGGTGACCCAGGAATGTGCCGAGGGGCTGGTGGGGCCGGGTGGGCGCTGCGGGCGGGGCGGGCCAGGCGTCTGCCCGCTCTCGGGGGTGAACCCCACGCCCCCCTCATTCCTGCGTTGGGGGCGGGGCTGCTCCCCAGGGCCGTGGGAACCCGGGGATCAGGCCCCAGGGGGCGGGCCGGGCGGATCGGGTTCTCAGGCCACCTCCCCACCTCCATCTCCCGGATCCCACACCCGTCCCTGGGGTTTGAATGCTGGAACCGGGAAGCAGGGGACCCTGAGGCTGTTCCAGGGATGGGGAAACTGGGGCTCGGGGTGCAGAGGCCTGTCCACGGCTATCCAGGGACGAGGGAGGAGAAACTGGGACAGCAGAGGGCAGCTCGGGCCCATCGTGTCCCCTGAGGGCTGGGACAGGAGAGGCAGGAAAAGGACCCCAGGGGGGAAACTGTGAGCAAAGGAGCCCCAAAGAGGGGGTCGGGGAGCCCCGAATCCACTGACCCCAGCCATCTGGTCCTCTTTCCACCTGGGCACATTCCGGCTTTCTCTGCTTCTGCGCTCGGAGGTGCGATGGGGACAGAGGCCTGTGTGTGCTCGGGGGCAGTGGGTGTCCCTTGTGGGGACCTGGGCTCATCCATCGCAGCACCCAGGCTCCCAGGAGCAGCACGGAGCAGGACAGCAGAGCCCGCAGGGGTGATGCATCCCAGCAAGGAGAGGGGGAGAGGAAAGTGAGGAAGGAGAACAAAGGAGGGTTGGAGAGGGAGGGTGTATGGGGCTGGAGCAGTCAGGGAGGGCTTCTCGGAGGCGGTGGCCTCGAAGGGCAGGATGCAGCCATGCAAGCGTCTGCACAGACACTGAGGCAGGAGCTGGCACAGAGAGTTTGAGAAGCAGAGGATGGTTTAGGGGCTCTTCAATAAGCCAAGCACAGAATTGCCGCCTGACCCAGCAATTCCCTTCCCTGGTTCATGCCCCAAAGAATTGCAAATGGGAACTCAAGCAGATGCTTGTCCACCACATTCACTGCAGGCGTATGTGTGAGAACATAAAGGTGGAGGCAGCCCAAGTGTCCACCGACAGGGATGGAGAAACAACGCTCTCCACCCACAGGGGAATATTATGCAGCCATGTAAAGGAGGGAAGTTCTGATCCGTGCCACAACCGGGATGAAACTCGAAGACATCATGTTAAATGAAATGAGCCATGCACCAAAGGACTAATAGTGTCGGATTCCATTTATATGGAGTTCCCAGAACAGGCAAATCCACAGGGACAGGAAGCAGATTTGTGTTTGCCGGGGGCTGGGGCAGGGGGTGGGGGTTGGTGGCTAGTGGATAAGGGATCTCCGTTCTGGGGCAATGAAAATGACCTGGAACTAGAGGTGGTGGTTGCTTGACATGGTCAATGTACTAAATGCCACTGTATTATTCTCTTTAAAACGGTTAAAGCGGTAGATGTTCTGTGTATTTTGCTGCAGTTAAAAATCAACAGAAGGGTCAGTGTGTCTAGTGCAGGGGGAGAAAGATGGCTGCAGGGGGGGTTGGGGCCACTGGAAATAGATTATAGATGTTTATCAGTGAGCGACATGGGCGAGTCTGTGCCATGGGATAATTTATCTGAGCAAGTGAGCAAAGGCTGGGGTGTCTGAGCTGATGGGAAAAAGGAAGGGTCTGCTCAGGGATATGGGGACTTCCAGGACCCTCTGTCTCTTCTTCCTTGGAGCCCATCCCCACTGGTCAGGGTCTTCAAGGGGTTTCTCCTGGGTCTGTCCTCACCGCAACTCAGCCCTGTGCCCTCTTCCCCCAGCTCCTGTCCAAATATGACCCTCAGAAGGAGGCGGAGCTCCGCAGCTGGATCGAGGGGCTCACGGGACTCTCCATTGGCCCCGATTTCCAGAAAGGCCTGAAGGATGGAGTCATCTTATGCACGTGAGTGTGGACACTCGCTGATGCAGCATGGCACCTAATTATTCTACACCCACGAGATCGTGCGCCACACACCGTTTGGAAGCTTGCTTGCTTTTCATGTCATGAGTTTTGGGTCTTTCTCCTTCTTTGTTTTTCTTGCCTTATTGCTTTGTCTAGGATTGCTGACACTGAGGATCCTTATTGCCCTCCTCCCTTTCATGGGAGAGTTTCTGAAGTGTCTGGAAGCCTTTCCAGTTTGTGTCATACTCAACTGTAGTTCAAATGTCCCCCGGTTTTAATGGAAACCCCCAAATTAACTTCCAAAAATCAGCAGTTCCAAATGGTATCCCCAACATTGGTTGTCGTCACCTGTTGGTGGCTTTGCTTGTTTGGTGGGTGAGAGATGACTTCACAAGAGGGAAAACTGAGGCCCAGAGGGAGGCAGGAGGTTGTGCAGGAAAGCACACACTCGGCCGAGATTGGCATCCTTGTCCCTCGCCACCACTGCTGACAGTGGCCCCTCTCTCCTCCTGCCTAACATATCCCCCCAGACTCATGAACAAGCTGCAACCAGGCTCAGTTCCCAAAATCAACCGCTCCAACCAGAACTGGCACCAGGTGAGGGACTGGTGGGGTGGACGGGGGCTGGGGCAGGGGTCCCCCGACAGGTGGGCAGGCCGGGGTCCCCTCACCGCCCCTCTCCTCCTCCTCCCAGCTGGAGAACCTGTCCCACTTCATCAAGGCCCTGGTGAGCTACGGCATGAACCCCGTGGACCTGTTTGAGGCCAACGACCTGTTTGAGAGTGGGAACATGACGCAGGTGCAGGTGTCTCTGCTCGCCCTGGCGGGGAAGGTGAGGCCCAGAGACGGGCGGCGAGCTGCCCAGCGTCACATGGCGAGGTTGTCATGGACCCACGATGCCCACGGGGCCCCAGCCCTTTGGAGTCCATGGCGAGTGAGACAGTCTGATGGAGGAGGCAGGGACCCCCCCGATGGGGGAGGCAAACTGGGAACCAGTCCTTTTTGTTTTTATTTTTACATGTTATAATTTGGGAGAAGCACCTTGGAGAAGCAGGAATTAGTCCGACGTGGTCAGGGCAGGCTTCTCGGAGGAAGTGACACTGGCCAGGTGGGCGGGTTGGAACAGTGTTTCAGGCACATGGAACAGCGTGGGCAGCAGCTCGCAGCATTGGAGCAGGGCTTGGGTGGTCGTGCTCTGAGTGGTGTTTCCAGAAGCCCCCGGAGCTGAGGTGGGGAGGAGGTGGTGGGGTTTGACGATGGACAGACTGGGAATGAGAGAGAGACGGGCGGCTGGAGGCCAGGAGCAGGGAAGGCTGGGGCCCTCGCAGCCCCATCCCTGGGGTGACCCCAGAGGAGTGACACATGCTGGGCCCCCCCAGGCCAAGACGAAGGGGCTGCAGAGCGGCATGGACATCGGTGTCAAGTATTCGGAGAAGCAGGAGCGGAACTTCGACGACGCCACCATGAAAGCCGGCCAGTGCGTCATCGGGCTGCAGGTGGGCACCGGGTGCCCCCCAGTCCCCGGGCCCCGCGGCGGGGTCTGGAGGCCCGGGTGGGGGCCGCCTGAGCCCTCACGCCCCCCTCCCCGCAGATGGGCACCAACAAGTGCGCCAGCCAGTCGGGCATGACGGCCTACGGCACCAGACGGCACCTCTATGACCCCAAGAACCACATCCTGCCGCCCATGGATCACTCTACCATCAGCCTGCAGATGGGCACCAACAAGTGTGCCAGCCAGGTGGGCCTCCCTCCTGCCCCGGGACCCCCACCCCCTGCTCCTCCCACCCTGCTCCGGCCGTGCCCCCCACCGGGAACACAGCCTGGGCTTCCTGCCACCTCTCTGGCTCCACTTCCACTCTCCCCCCAGTGCTGTGTGTCCTGGGGTAAGTTACTACCCCTCTCTGTGCCTCAGTCTCCCTGAAAGGATGGCCCAAAGGGCCTAGATCCCTCAGTGCTCATTTCTTCTTGTGTTGTTGGACATATCACTACAATGTGGTTTCAAGCTCTCAGGGCCCAGGGAGCTCCCTGGCTGGCAAGGAGAGCTCAGCCCAGACCTCCCGGTTCCCAAGGGTTGAGCCAGGGGGAAAGGGGCACCCAGCACGTCTGAGCAAGGCGTGGGAGGGTCCCTGGAGATTCCCAAGCAGAGCAGCAGGGGGTGCTCGGAAGTGGGAAACAGAGCAGGAATTTGAGGGCAGCTCCCGTCCTGAGGCCCCAGCGTTCCCCGCTAGGAGAGGCTGGTGGGAGTGGAGGGTGCCCCCTTCCGTCCCGCCCTGATGTCCCCTCCTTCCTCTCCAGGTGGGCATGACGGCGCCGGGGACCCGGCGGCACATCTACGACACCAAGCTGGGCACCGACAAGTGCGATAACTCCTCCATGTCCCTGCAGATGGGCTACACGCAGGGCGCCAACCAGAGCGGCCAGGTGTTCGGCCTGGGCCGGCAGATATATGACCCCAAGTACTGCCCGCAAGGCCCCGCGGCCGACGGGGCTCCCGAGGGTGCCGGCGACTGCCCAGACCCCGGAGAGGCCCCCGAGTATCCCCCCTACTGCCAGGAGGAGGCAGGCTACTGAGCCCCCATCGTGGGTCTCCCCACATCATCACCCTATCTGGGTTTTGGCGTTTTTTTGTGTTTTCATCTTGTTTTTCTTCGTGTTTGTGGGCTGCAGGTGGGGCTGGTGGGGAGCAGGCAGGGGCTGTTTTCTCCACCTTCGCCTGGTTTCTTAGCAGTTCTGAGCTGCCAGGCTGGGTGGGGGGAAGGCTGTGTCTGTATCCGTGTGGGGTGGGGGTCTCTGCTGGAGCTTGCCCATCCAGGAAGCAAATTTCCGGGCCCGATCTGTGTTGGAGAGAAAGCAACCTGGGAGAAGAGGGGAGGGGAGGGGAGGGGAACCAGCCCCAAACAGTTTCCGGTTGCTTCTTCTGTCTTCCCTTTTCTCTGCTGATCAGTTTGTGGTTTCTGTACCCGCAGAAACTTCAGGCAGTTCTCAAAGAAAGAAAAATAACTTTTTTTTTTTTTTTCTGGGTGACTGGGACAGGGATGGTGGGTGGGGGATGCTGGGCCGGGCCACAATCCAGATATTGAGTTTTCTAGGACCCTCAGACCCCCACCCTGACCCCTCCCAGGAGCCCGGGGGAAACCAAGGCCCAGCCAGAACCTGGAGGGAGTTCTGGGTACTGAGAAAAAGTCAGACAGCCCCCCTGCTTGCCCCCACCTGCCCTAAACTGTTGGACTACCCTGTCCCCCTGCCTTGTCCCCTGCCAAGTGCTGCACAGGGACCCCCACCCCAGAGCCCCCACCCGGGAGTCCGGGGTCTGTGAGATAATGTGAAATACTGTGGACCAAACTCAATAAAAACCTCTGTTTTAGCAAAAGAAGGCAGCCCGGAGAGTTGGAGGCAAACACGGGGCCTGGGGTGGGGGTGGTCTCTGGCTCTGATGCCTTCTGGGGGTCTGGGGAAGGGAAGGGGGCATATCCACATCGGGTGTCATGGCAGCCGAGGGGAAGCTGAATCCCAGACCACACGGTGAGTCTGGGTGAATGAATGATGCTGGTGGGGGCGAGGCCGGCTGCCTCCCCTCTCCCAATGTTCAGAGGAGAAGTGGGACCCCCGGCCCCACCACCACCCCCACCCCTGCTGCACCCAGCACTCCACCTTCAAGCCCCCAGCGCCTCTGTCCTGCCTGTGTGTTTACTAGTCGGGAGTTCCCTCCCTGGCAAACTCTTATGCATCCTAAAAGCCCTCTGGAGCCCGCCCCACACTTCTCACCCTTGCCAGCGCCTTGAAAACGGTTCACACCCCTCTCATCGTCGCCTCGCAAGAAATGATCCCGAGGCTTTCATTAAACTCAGGGTGACCGTTAGGATCCAGGACTCTAAGCTGAGAATGTTGGGCGCTCCCTCCCCCCTCGGCCAGCCCCGGGCCTGCTGGAGGGACAAGGAATGTTTGTAGAGTGAATGCATGAGTGAGCCGTGACTCCAATCAAACCCCCGTTTACGGAGTGACTAGTGGAGTCCTCCAGGGTCGCGGGGCGATCTGGCTGGGACCTGCGCCCCCCGCGGAAAGTGGGGGCGCTGCGGTGCTGCAGGCGGCTCTTCGGCGTGGGGAGGCGCCCGGCCGCCCGACGATGATGCAGCAAGAGGCGCGCGGCCCCTTTAAGAAACCCGGCGCGGCGCGGTCCCGCCTCCTCCCCCAGCGGACGCGGACCCGGCCGGGCTGGCGCGTAAGTGGCGGGGCCGCGGGCCAATGGCAGCGGGCGGGGGCGTGGCCGAGCGCGGCCTCTGGCGCCCGGACACCCAGGGCGGCGGCGGCGGTCTGCGGGGCCGCAGCGCCCTCCCAGGGCTCCTCTTAAAGGGGCCGCGCTCCCGGTCTCCGAGCGACGGGGGGAAGGCGGCTGCAGCGAAGCCGGGGGGGCTCGAACGGTGAGAGGGTCCCGGAGAGGAGGGCGGACCCGAGGAACGAGGATGCGGGGCTGGGGCCTGGGAGGCAGGTTCGCCGGGAATCGCGGGGTGCTGGCCGAGTCCACGCTCCCCCCTTTCCCGCTTCCCCTGGGTGTTGTGGGGGGCGGTTTAAATCACCCCCAGGTCTCAAGGGTGACGTTGGGCATCAGTCACCTGCTGCCCTTGTACCCCCTTAGAACTCCTCTAAGGCCCCTGGCCCCCAATTCACAAATGGGGAAACTGAGGCCGCTTCCGAGAGCCTCCATCCCGCGTGCTGTAAAGGGGCGGGGGTTCTAGTTCTCCCTTTGCTGATGGCCCCCCGGCGGCCTCAGTTTCCCCAGGTGCGCAGTGGGGAGGTAGAGCCTCCTGCCTCCAGGAGCCTCCGCTTGCCCCTGCCTTGGCCTCAGTTTCCCTTTCTGTGAATGGGGTGACAGCCTGGGACTTCCACCCGGGCGTGTCAAGCGTCCATCCCAGTAACCGCTGCGGTTATCAGCGCGGAATATCGGGGTCGGGGGAGGGCGGGAGAGATGGGGCCGGGGTCCCGGGACCCGGGTGGGGACCCCAGGTGGGGTCTGCTGGACGCCGGGCAACGGGAGAGGAGAGCCGAGGCTCCGCCCCGGACGGTCAGGGGGAGGGTCTTCCAGGCCCCCGCGGCGAGCCCTGCCGGGAGAGACAGCCGTGGCAACCAGTCAGCTGGGAGCATGGCTTCGGGCAGGGCTCCCATTGGCCTATTCCCCCCCCACACACACACCCTTGATCAATCGCCTGCTGTTTGCCTGGCCCTCAGCAGAGCCTTCTGGAACCCTGTGCCTTGGGATGGAGGGATGAGGTCCCGAGAGGGGCCCTCGGCCTGACCCCCACCCCTGCCCTGTGCCCTGTCCAGCTCCGCCATGGCCTTCTGGGTGCAGCTGACTCTGCTGCTTTGGAAGAATTTCACTTATCGTCGGAGACAACCAGTAAGGCGGCGGTGGGTGGGGCGGGGCGCCCCCACGGCCCCCCACAGCCCCCCACGACCCGCTGCCTGCTCCACCCGCAGATCCAGCTCCTCGTGGAGTTGCTTTGGCCGCTCTTTCTTTTCTTCATCCTGGTGGCCGTCCGCCACTCCCACCCCCCCTTTGAGCACCATGAATGTAAGCCCCCAGGGCCAGGCACTGTGCGTGTGTGCGTGTGTTTGGGGGGGGTCGTGGAGGCCGTTCCAGGGGCACCCTCTAGTGGGTGGTGCGGGGCACAGGATGGGCACCCTGAGAACCGTGCTGGGAGTGAGCTGTCTATTGCTGGAGGCATGCAACTGGGATGGGTGATCAAATGGCCGGCGCTGGGGTGGAGTAGGCCAGGCTTCCATACAGGCGTCTGCTCACAGGCCACTTCCCCAACAAGCCCCTGCCATCGGCTGGCACCGCGGCCTGGCTGCAGGGCCTCGTCTGCACCCTGAACAACACTTGCTTCCCGCAGCCGACCCCCGGCGAGGGGCCTGGCGTCCTGAGCAACTTCAACGACTCCCTGTGAGCAGAAGGCAGCACGTTTGGGCCGGTGGGTGCCGGGTGGGGGGACAGCTGGCAATGCCCACCGAGCCCTTGTCTCCCGCCCTCTCTCTGTCCCCAGGGTCTCCCGGCTTCTGGCCGACACCCGCGCTGTCTTGGGGGCACCCAGTGCCCACAGGGTGCTGGCTGGCCTGAGGAAGCTGATGCCCATGCTGAGAGCTGCCCGCAGGACAGGTGAGGGCAGGGCTGAGCTTGGAGCCTCCACGTGCCCGGCTGTGAAATGGGCGCTGTAGGGTTGGGGGGGGTGTCTGGCTGGGGTTTTCCTAACCCGAGCCCCCGTGTGTTCCCCCATAGCCCGGCCTCAGGAGGGACCGTCCCTGGCCGCTGAGGTGCTGCGGAAGCTGATTCAAGGGGTGAGGCAGGAGGGGAGTGTTAGGCAAAACTCCTGCCGCCAGCACACCCACAACCCACCCTTAGCAAATATCCCAGGAAGCTCTACACACCTACAACAGACACGAGCTGGCTCCCCCCAGCTCTGCTGGGTGGGTCAAGGCCAGGCCAGAGGGAGCGACCCAAGTGGCTTCTTGGAGGAGGGTCATGGGAACAGGGTTTTGAAAGTAACGTAGGAGTTTGTGACTGCCTCAGTTTCCTTGTCTGTCAAAGGTGGAAGTATGGAGGTCCAAGGAACAGCTGAACTGAGGTCACTGTCACCTTGTTTTTCTTGTCAGGACTCTGTGCAGTCTGCACTGGGCCAAGCCGGGGTGTCTGTGGGCAGCTTTGTGGAGGCTGCACAGGACCTGGCTCAAGAGGTGAGAGGCCTTGAGTCCAGCCCAGAGGCAATCAGGGCAGGCTGCCTGTAGAGGGGGGCGATAGGGCAGCCTGGGGATGCCCAGGGCAGGCGCCTTGCCCAGACCTTGGAGGGGCCACCAGGCTGAGGGAGGATGGCCAGCGCCCTCTGGGGGCCTCCCTCCAGCTCCTGGGGCGGCCCAGCCTGGCCGAGCTGCGGACACTGCTGCAGGGACTGGGGAGGACACGCAGCCCCCTAGAGGCAACGTTGGAGGCCCTGTGCGGAGCCAGGGGCCCCGACGGCCCGGGAGCGCCGTCCCTCAACTGGTACGAGGACAGCGAGCTGAGGGAGTTCATGGGGCAGGAGACTGCGCGGGCCCAGCGGGACAGCAGCCTGAGTGAGTGACCCGCCTCGCTCTCTCCACCTGGGACGGTAGGTGTGGGGGCGGGGCCTCGTTGGGGGTGGAGCCTCACGGGGCTCCTGCCCCAGGCCCCGCCTGCGCTGGGCTGATGGGAGCCCTGCACGCCCACCCGCTGTCCCACCTGCTCTGGAGACGCCTGAAACCGCTGGTCAACGGGAAGGTCCTGTTCGCCCCCGACACGCCCTTCACCCGGCAGGTCATGGCCCAGGTGCGGGGGACCCCCGCTGGGGGCAGATAGCCAAAGCCTGCCAGCTCCCCCCAGCTCTACTGGGTCAGGGCCAGGCCAGAGGGAGCGACCCAAGTGGCTTCTTGGAGGAGGGTCATGGGAGCAGGGTTTTGAAAGCAACGTAGGAGTTTGCGACTGCCTGCACAGACACTCAGAGGGACACGTTGGGAGCAGGGTGGGAGGTAGGTGGCAGGAGGGGAGGGCCGCGGATGGATTTTTCTCCCCCTCTCCCGCAGGTGAACCAGACCTTTGAGGAGCTGGCCCTGCTGAAGGACATCCAGGATGTGTGGGAGACACTGGGACCCCAGATCTTCAAGTTCATGAACGACAGTGCAAATATGGCCATGCTGCAGGTGGGAGCCAGGAGGGGACAGGGCGTGGGGGCTGGCCCTCCCCAGGCACAGGGGATCCATCTCTTGTAGGATTGGGGCAAAGGACAGGGAAGGGCCTTCCCGGCCTGGGGAGGGTCTGGGCAGAGGTGTAGAGGTGGGAGGGCAGACAGGAGGCACGGAAGAGGGGTGACACGGCCTTGAAGGCCCAGCGCTGACCCCGGGTTTTGCATGCCACCCCCAGCGGCTCCTGCAGATGCAGGACAAAGGAACGAGGCAGCCAGGACCCACAGGTCAGGCCCCGGCAGAGGCCCTTCGCGCCTTCCTGGACCCCGGCGCCAGCGGCTACAGCTGGCGGGAGGCCCACGCCGATGTGGGGCGCCTGGTGGGCGCGCTGGGCCGCGTGATGGAGGTGGGGGCCCGGCTCTCAGAGGGGGAGACGTCCCGGGGCTTGTAGAGGACTGGGGGTGGGGGGTGCTCTCCTGCGGGTGGCTCCGGCCTCATCGCAGCGAGGAGGCGGCAGGGGTGAGCGGGGAGGCCGCGGCCTAGGACCCAGACCCGCGCCCTCCGCAGTGCGTGTCCCTGGACAAGCTGGAGGCGGCGCCCTCGGAGGCGGCGCTGGGGGCGCGGGCCTTGCAGCTGCTGGCCGAGCGCCGCTTCTGGGCTGGCTTCGTCTTCTTGGGGCCCGAGGACCCCCCGGACCCCCCCGAGCACCCGGCCCCGAGCCTCGGCCCTGGCCACGTGCGCGTCAAGATCCGCATGGACATCGACGATGTCACCAAGACCAATAAAATCAGGGACAGGTGGGGGCGGGGCCAGCTGGCACCCTGCCAACTGGGTCCGGGGGACGTAGTCTGTGGGTAAAGATAGACTGGGGTGGGCGGAGCCAAGCGGTGATGGGCGGGGCTAGAGGCGTAATTGCGCCCTGGGCGCAGGGGCAGAGCCAAGAGGGTGGTGGGTGCGGCTGGCGACCCAGCTGGGGCTTGCCAGGGCCCCCCTCCCCACGGCCAACCGCAGCTGCGCGCCCCTCCCCTCGCGCAGGTTTTGGGACCCCGGCCCTGCCGCCGACCCCCTGACCGACCTGCGCTACGTGTGGGGCGGCTTCGTGTATCTGCAGGACCTGCTGGAGCGCGCAGTCGTGCGCGTGCTCAGCGGCGACGCCCCCCGCGCGGGTCTCTACTTGCAGCAGATGCCCTACCCCTGCTACGTGGACGACGTGTGAGCGCCCGCGACCCTCCGCACCCACTCCGCACCCCCAGGCCCCGGGACGCCGGGGTCCTTGCCGGGGACGCGAGCCGGCGCCTGTGATGGGGTGGCTGACCGCTCCCAGCACCTTAGGGCTTGGAACTTCAAAAAACCCTGATGCCCGGGCCCAAGCCCCCCATACGGGGTCCCGGCAGGCCTGGGAAATTCGGGTGCAGGGAGAGCAGCTGGGAGCCTGAGGCCGAGTCAGGGGTACGAAGGCCAGGACCGGGGACAAATCTCCACGGCGGGCTGCGCCTGGGCATACCAGGACGCGAGCCGCTGTGCCAGGTGGGGAGGGGGGCGCAGGGTCTCCAGCCCCACCCCCACGCCAGCCGCCCGTGCCCCCCAGATTCCTGCGCGTGCTGAGCCGGTCGCTGCCGCTCTTTCTGACGCTGGCCTGGATCTACTCGGTGGCGCTGACAGTCAAGGCGGTGGTGCGTGAGAAGGAGACGCGGCTGCGCGACACCATGCGCGCCATGGGGCTGGGCCGCGGCGTGCTCTGGCTCGGCTGGACCCTCAGCTGCCTCGGGCCCTTCCTTCTCAGCGCCGCGCTGCTCGTGCTGGTGCTCAAGGTGGGCGCGCCGCGGCCTTCCCGGCTGCGGAATGGGTGCGCACGCGGGCGCCCGAGAGGGCAACCGGCAGGGGTCGCGCTGGCGTCGAGGCGCGCGCCCCCCTGGCCACTCTGAGCGCCTGTTGCCCCACGCAGCTCGGGGACATCCTCCCCTACAGTCACCCGGCCGTGGTCTTCGTGTTCCTGGCGACCTTCGCCGTGGCCACCGTGGCGCAGAGCTTCTTGCTAAGCACCTTTTTCTCCCGGGCCAACCTGGCATCCGCCTGTGGGGGCCTCGCCTACTTCGCGCTCTACCTGCCCTACGTCCTGTGTGTGGCCTGGCGGGACCAGCTGCCCGCGGGCGGCCGCGTGGCCGCGGTGAGGGCCGGGACGCGCGGGGGCTGGGGGCTGGGGTCGCCCCTGGCCCCGCCCGCTCGCTGACCCGCGCGCCCTGGTCCGCAGAGCCTGCTGTCGCCCGTGGCTTTCGGCTTCGGCTGCGAGAGCCTGGCGCTGCTGGAGGAGCAGGGCGAGGGCGCGCAGTGGCACAACCTGGGCACCGGGCCCGCGGCCGACGACGTCTTCAGCTTGGGCCAGGTCGCGGGGCTGCTGCTGCTCGACGCCGCGCTCTACGGCCTGGCCACCTGGTACCTGGAGGCCGTGTGCCCAGGTGGACGGCAGGGGGCCGGCGCCGGGCCCGGGAGGCGGGGCTTCGGGCGGGGCTGCGCTTGCACATGAGAGGCTGAGCCCAGAGGCGGGGCCTGAGGGCATTGGGGGTCTGGCAGTCGGGTCCCCAGGTGAGGGGGCTTGGCTTCCTGGCAAGTGCGTGCAGGTGGCCCGGGGCAGGACCGCAGGGGATTATGGGGGTATTTAGTTGCCCCAACCCAGGTGTGTGACCTGAAGCAGGTGCACCCTGGGGGAAGGGCTCAAGGGCTAACTGAGTGCCGCCCCCACCCCAGGCCAGTACGGGATCCCGGAAGCCTGGAACTTTCCCTTTCGGAGGAGCTACTGGTGTGGGCCCCGTCCCCCCAAGGGCCCGGCCCCCGCCCCTCAGGACCCGGAGGGTGAGGCCGGACCCTTCCACGCCTGGATCCCGAGCCCCCAGAACCCCTGCAGTTTCCCGCAGGTCCCAGCCTCTGGACGCCCGTGGCTACCCCAGGGCTCCCCTACTTCCCATAGACCCCGGACCCCGCGGCCCCCCGACCCTGACGGGCTCTCACAGGGCCTGCCCCTCCGGGCACCGGAGTCTCCCGCAGCCCAGGGCTGAGCCTGTCTCCCTGCAGTGCTGGTGGAGGAGGCCCCGCCTGGCCTGGCGCCCGGGGTCTGCGTGCGGGGCCTGGAGAAGCACTTCCCGGGGAGCCCGCAGCCCGCCCTGCAGGGGCTCAGCCTGGACCTCTACCAGGGTCACATCACCGCCATCCTGGGCCACAATGGGGCCGGCAAGACCACCACGCTGTGAGCTGCCGACCACTCCCCTCCTGCCCCGGGGCTGGGCTTCCCCAACCTGGGGTCAGACAGGTGCAAGGGGGCGTGGGCTGGTTCACTCCAGGTGCACCGTGGGGACGCGGTGGGAGTGTTTCAGCCTCAGTTTCCTGCCTCATAAAGTGAGAATGTATCACCCCATTGGGACAGGTATACAGTGGGTGCCCTATAAGTGCAGGGGCCCTTTCTCCTGGGGCCTCAGGCTGCTCTCTGAGACCCCTGAACCCCCAGGTCCATCCTGAGTGGCCTCTTCCCGCCCACCAGTGGCTCTGCCTTCATTCTGGGCCATGACGTCCGGTTGGAGATGGCGGCCATCCGGCCCCACCTGGGCGTCTGCCCCCAGTACAACGTGCTGTTCGACATGTGGGTCTCGGTGGGGCTGGGGGTCGGGGCCGGGGGTTCTCTGGGACCCTGGTCGCCACAGCACCCATTCTGGGTCTCGCCCGTGGCTGCAGGCTGACAGTGGAAGAGCACATCTGGTTCTACGGGCGTTTGAAGGGTCTGAGTTCGGCAGCCGTGGGCCCCGAGCGGGACCGTCTGCTCCAGGATGTGGGGCTTGTCCCCAAGCGGTGGGCGCAGACGCGTCACCTGTCGGGTGAGCCTGCCCTGGGGAGGCTTCCCCGGGTCGGGAGAGATGAGACTGGACTTTATCCCCTGGGCTGTGGGGAGCCAGGGGAGATGGAGAGGTCTGGGGAACCCGGGAGAAGTGGTGTGCTGAGGTCCAGGCTGGTGAGAAGGAGAGCAGGCTCAAAGGGGAAGGAATCCTGCTCAGGCCTGGGGGTGTCACGCTAAGACCCCCTCCCCATCCCTGCCCAGGTGGGATGCAGAGGAAGCTGTCAGTGGCCATCGCCTTTGTGGGCGGCTCGCGTGTCATTATCCTGGACGAGCCCACGGCTGGCGTGGACCCTGCTGCCCGCCGCGGGATTTGGGAGCTGCTGCTCAAATACCGTGCAGGTGAGAGGCAGGGTGGCCTGAGCTTCCCCTGGATTCTGCCTGAGGGTCCAGAGAAGTTTTCTGAGGATGAGGTGCTGGGGGTGGGGTTTTGAGGGATGAGTAGGAGTTTGCCAGGCAGAACAGGGAGTTCCAGGCAGAGGCCGCAGCTTGGGCAAAGACCTGCTGGCCTGACGGTACCGGGGTTGGGTCCCCATGCCCAGGCCGCACACTGATCCTCTCCACCCACCATCTGGATGAGGCGGAGCTCCTGGGGGATCGCGTGGCCATGGTGGCAGGTGGCCGCTTGTGCTGCTGTGGCTCCCCGCTCTTCCTGCGCCGTCACCTGGGTTCTGGCTACTACCTGACGCTGGTCAAGGGTCTCCCGCCCCAGGTCACCAGCAGGAAGGTGAGGGCTGGAGCTGACCCTTGACCCCAGACCCTGAGGCTCTGGCCAGCCCTGGTGGTCATGCCAGTTGGTGGCCCTCTGCCCACAGCGTGCCGCTGACTCAGAACCAGGCATGGACGCCAGGCAGGAATGGGAGCCGGGCAGCCAGGGCAGCACGGCCGGTGAGGGCCAGGGTGGGAGACCCAGAAGGGGTCCCCTGACCCTGGGCAGGGCCTGAACTGTGACCCCTGACCTTTCCTCCACCCCAAGCCCCTCCCCGGGAGACTGGGGTGGGAGGGGACCAGAGCTGGGGCTCCCTGGTGGGCACAGCCCCTGACGCGCCCCCTGCCCACCCAGACGCAGCCCAGCTGCTGGCGTTGACGCGGCGCTGGGTGCCCGGGGCGCAGCTGGTCGAGGAGCTGCCACACGAGCTGGTGCTGGTGCTGCCCTACACGGGCGCCCTGGACGGCAGCTTTGCTGAGCTCTTCTGCGAGCTGGACCAGCAGCTGGCGGGGCTCGGGCTCGCCGGCTACGGGATCTCGGACACCAGCCTCGAGGAGGTGTGCAACTGGGGCTGGCAGGTGCACAGGTTCTGCAAGAGAGGGGGCTGCCTGGAGGAGGCTGCGTTTTGAAGGGTGAATAGGAGTTCGTGTAGAAACGGCAAGGGCATCGTTCCAGAGCAGAGGCCTGGCCCGTGCAGAAGCTTGGGAGCTTGGAAATTCCTTGGGGAGGTCGTGGGGCTCAGTGTGTGACCCCGGGTTCCCCACATTGGTCCCCAGCTCTGAGCCCCCTGCCTTGTCTCCCCAGATCTTCCTGAAGGTCATAGAAGATTGTGGTATGAACGGAAATTCTGAGGGTACAGTTGCAGCTTCCTGACCCTTGACCCCTGATCTCAGGCCCCAATCCAGAGTAGAACCAGATCCTGATCCCTGGCTGGGTGTGCCCCACAGCCTCCCAACTCACTCCCCTCTGTGACCCCTGACCCCGACCCCCTGCTGAACACCAACCCTGACTCTTAATGGCTGCAGGTGGTAGCCGTGGGCAGCCCCCGTTCAGGGGTATTGTTACCCCGGACGAGAGCACACAGTTCAAGATGCCTCCCAACGAGCCAGCCCTGGAGAATGGGGAGCCGGGTAAGGCCCCCCACACCCTCCCAGTCCCCCACAGTCCCCTTCCTGTCCCCCATGGCCTGAGTGCTGACCTCCTGTCCCCCACAGCCAGGCTGGCCCTGGAAACAGAGGCCCTGCAGGGCTTGCCGACGGACCCTGCTGGCCGGGTACAGGGCTGGGCACTGACCCGCCATCAGCTCCAGGCCCTGCTTCGCAAGCGTTTTCTGCTTGCCCGCCGCAGCCGCCGCAGCCTGTTTGCCCAGGTGAGGGGGCCGGGTGCCTGCGAGGGTGAAGGGGGGGCCCCAATCTCCAGCCGCCCAAGCACGCAGTAGCTCGTTCACTTGCCGGACCCCTCGGACACCCCTTGCTTGTGGATGTTCCACTCTAAACATGTTTGTTGAGGGCACTGGGGAGCTATGGGTGGTTCTAGAGCAGGAGCAGGAAAGGGAGTGGACAGCCCCTGCCTGCCCCCCAGATTGTGCTGCCCGCCCTCTTTGTGGGCCTGGCACTGCTGTTCAGCCTCATCGTGCCACCCTTTGGGCACTACCCGGCTCTGCGGCTCAGTCCCGCCATGTATGGTGCCCAGGTGTCCTTTTTCAGGTGGGTGCAAAGGGCAGGGGGCTGGTGGTGGGAGGACTGGTGGCTGTGGGCACGGCCCTGACCCTGCACCCCCCACAGTGAGGATGACCCAGGGGACCCTGAACGTGCCCGCCTGCTCGAGGCGCTGCTGGGGGAGGCTGGACTGGAGACACTGCACCTGCAGAACAGCTCAGGCAGGTGAGGGCCCACCTGCCGGGACCTGGCTGGCTCCTCTCTGGCCTGGCCTTTCCCGCCTGGGCACCGGCCATGGGTCTTGGGGTGCCCAGAGCACCCCCCGGGCATGCCTGGGGGCCTGGAGTCTCTGCATTGCCAGGAGCCCCTGGAAGCCCGTGTGCTCCCAGTCCCACCCCAACCCTGCGGGGCCCATCTGGGTGTTCACAGCCATGCCCCCTCCCCTGCCCGGCTGCAGGCCCCCCAAGTGCCCGCAGCCCACCGCCTGCCTGTTCTCGGTGCCCGAGGTTCCCGCGGACGTGGCCAGGGTCTTCACCAGTGGCAACTGGACCCCGGAGTCCCCGTCCCCCGCCTGCCAGTGCAGCCGACCTGGTGCCCGCCGCCTGCTGCCCTACTGTCCAGCCGCAGCTGGTGGCCCCCCACCGCCCCAGGCAGTGACCGTTTCGGGGGATGTGGTGCAGAACCTGACAGGCCGGAACCTATCCGACTTCCTGGTCAAGACCTACCCACGCCTCGTGCACCAGGGGTGAGGCCCTCCCAGTGGGCAGGCTGGGGGCAGGCTCTGGGGCAGGGGCTCGAGGTTGGCCCCCCCGTGCCTCCCCTCTTTCCTGTCCACTGTCTGGTTCTTGGCTCCTCCCGGCCTCTCCCCATCTCACTGTTCTCCCGTCTCTGCCTCTGCCTCCCACAGCCTGAAGACAAAGAAGTGGGTAAATGAGGTCAGGTGAGCACAGGCCCACCTGGGGGTGCTCCTTCCCGGGGTCCCAGTCCTGCTGCCAGCTCTCTCCACCCCACCCCACTCACCCCGACCCCCAGCAGCCCCTTCCTTGTCCCCACTGCCCCACAGGTATGGGGGCTTCTCGCTGGGGGGCCGGGACCCAGGCCTGCCCTCGGGGCGAGAGGTGAGCCGCTCAGTGGAGGAGCTGCGGGCGCTGCTGAGCCCCCTGCCCGGCGGGGCCCTCGACCGGGTCCTGAACAACCTTACCCAGTGGGCACTTGGACTGGACACTAAGCACAGCCTCAAGGTGGGGTTGGGAGTGGTGGGCAGTGGCTGGAGGAGGACACGTATGACTCTGTCACACTGACCCCTTGGCCCTCCTCCTGCCACAGATCTGGTTCAACAACAAAGGCTGGCATGCGATGGTGGCCTTTGTCAACCGAGCCAACAACGCACTCCTACGCACCCGCCTGCCCCCAGGTCCCACCCGCCATGCCCACAGCATCACCACTCTCAACCACCCCCTGAACCTCACCAAGGAGCAGCTGTCCAAAGCCACACTGTGAGTCCTTCCACCTGCATGCCCTGCCCTGCCTCGGACCCTCTTGGTGTCTTGGGTGTTGGGAGCTGGGTTCATGCTCTCCCGGGCTCTCACTGTGTGAACAGGAAACAAAAGCTGTCTCTTTCTGCTCCCTGGACCAGGGCAATGGGACTCTCCAGCCAGCCCACAAAGCCTTGTCCCGCCAAACTTTATCCTACCAGAGACGTCTATGGTTGTTCCCTTCCAAACCATCCCACCACTCACATCCCGAAGTGGCCTGCGCCATCTCCCCCACCAGTGACTGGCCACATAGACCTCTCACCCACCCCTGGCATGCATAGCCCTGCTCTGAGCAGCCCATGTACTCCTGCCCCCAGGATGGCCTCCTCTGTGGACGTCCTCGTCTCCATCTGCGTGGTCTTCGCTATGTCCTTCATCCCAGCCAGCTTCACACTTGTCCTCATCGAGGAGCGTGTCACCCGGGCCAAACACCTGCAGCTCGTGGGGGGCCTGCCTGCTACCCTCTACTGGCTTGGCAATTTTCTCTGGGACATGGTGCGGGGGATGCCTGGAGGGTTGGGGGCCCCTTCCAGCCCCTTCTGGGCAGGGGCTTATCTAGGATAGCCCAGGTGGGGTCTTACAGATTGTGGGAGATCATATGCCTTCTTACCCCAAAAGCAGGGGGGTCACAGAAGGGCACGAGGCTGAGGGTGTCAGTCCCTCCCCGCTGTTTATTGATGGGGGCACTTGCCATCGCCATCCCCAATGCAGTGTAACTACTTGGTGCCAGTGTGCATCGTGGTGCTCATCTTCTTGGCCTTCCAGCAGAGAGCATACGTGGCCCCTGCCAACTTGCCTGCCCTTCTGTTGCTGCTGCTCCTGTATGGGTGAGACCCCCCACCCCTCAGAGCCTGTTCTCACTGCCATTCCCTTCCTGCCTAGTATAGCAGCTCCTGGGGAAAGGACGTGGAGCTCTGAGGTGATGCCAAGTACAGTCTATTTGAATGAGGCACCTAGGTGGCCTTAAAAGCTCATCCTGTACCAAGTCCCACTAGACCGGTGTACCTGTCAGAGCTGCTTGGCCCCGTGTCTGAATGTCTGCCCTGCTTGCCCTCTCAGCTGGTCAATCACGCCACTCATGTACCCAGCCTCCTTCTTCTTCTCCGTGCCCAGCACGGCCTATGTGGTGCTCACCTGTGTCAACCTCTTTATCGGCATCAATGGCAGCATGGCCACCTTTGTGCTCGAGCTCTTCTCTGACCAGGTGGGGCACTATGAGGCTGGGCCTGGGCTGGGTCAGTACATCACCCCGGGTCCCTGACCTGCCTCCCTCTTCCTGCCCCTGAGCAGACACTGCAGGAGGTGAGCCGGATCCTGAAGCGGGTCTTCCTTGTCTTCCCCCACTTCTGCCTGGGCCAGGGGCTCATTGATATGGTGCGGAACCAGGCCATGGCTGATGTCTTTGAGCGCTTGGGTGAGAACCTCCTGCTTGACAAGGCCATGGCCGCAGGGGACCAGAACCCTTGGAAGTGTTACCCAAGAGTCATTCGTACAAGGTGGGGACAAATGGTTGGACTCAAGGTTGGGCCAAGTTAGAGGTGCAACTGGGCAGCCACGAAAGCTAATTCCATCTTGGGTCATATCACAAGAGGCCTAGAGTTCTAAATAAGGAAGGTGAAACAACTACTGTTGTCTGTGACAATTTGACCTCAGTTCAGCATCCCATCCAATTCTTGGCCCTCTTCCTTAAGAATCAATCCAGAGTGGCCTGCATGGGTGGGAGGTCTGGTAACCAGGTTCCCCAAGGACCAAATCCTTCCTTTTTGTTCCCACAGGAGATGGTCAGTTCCAGTCACCCCTGCGCTGGGAGGTGGTCGGCAAGAACCTCTTGGCCATGGCAGTACAGGGGCCTGTCTTCCTCCTCTTCACACTTCTGCTACAGCACCGCAATTGCCTCCTGCCTCGGTCAGTGGGTTACCAAGGGGAGGGCCCAGAGCCCAGGGGCTGGCCTTGGGCCCACTTGTTTCTGTCCTCAGACCCAAGCTGAGGCCACTGCTGCCCCTGGGGGAGGAGGATGAGGACGTGGCCCACGAACGGGAACGGGTGGTCCGAGGAGACACCCATGGGGATGTTCTGGTGCTGAAAGACCTGACCAAGGTGGGTGTGGCTGGGTGAGACTCTGGTGGGGGGGCTGCCACAGGCCCACCCACCTGTCCTCAGGGGCCTGCACCCTTCCCAGGTGTACCGCGGCCAGAGGATGCCGGCCGTCGACCGCATATGCCTTGGGATTGCCCCTGGTGAGGTGAGTCAGGGTGGGGGTGGGTACAGAGGCAGTGAGAGACCGCACACCTATCACCCTTTATCGGGCACCCATTGTATACCAACACTCATTGAGCACTTCCTGCATGCTTTCATTTATTGAGCCCAACTGCATGCATTAAGGCATTGGTAAGCCCCTATTGATGAGTGAAATTATTGAGCACCTGTTGGGTGACCACCGTGTGCCAGTAAACCTTAATTAAGTACCTATTATGTGCCAGTATCTCTGGAGCACCAATTGTGTGCATAAAAGCATTGTTGAGTCCATCGTAAAGAAACCCACTCTGCACACCAAAGGTGTACCAAATGCCACCACTTTTAGTGACCACCAAAGAGCATTTATTAAGCCCCTACAGTATACAAATCCATACCAAGCACTTGCTCATGGCCAACATTTATTGGCTGGGTACCCACACGCACTCGGAAATCTCAGGCCCAGGTATTTATTGAGTGCTTGCTATGTATGGTCTTTATTAGATACCTACTGTGTGCCAACCCCCACGTGCCAGTCTTTGCCGCTGGGGGTTCTCCTTGCCCACATTTGCCCATGGGTGAACTGGAGGGGATGGATTGTGGGCCTGGGGCCTTGCTGAGCACCTTCTGTATGCATCTGGCAGTGCTTTGGGCTGCTGGGTGTGAACGGAGCAGGGAAAACGTCCACCTTTCGCATGGTGACGGGGGACGTGCTGCCCAGCGGGGGTGAGGCCGTCCTGGCGGGCCACAGGTGAGGGGGCTGGAGGTGGGTGTTGGGCCGGCCCTGAGACCTCTTATCTTCCTCTCCCGCGAGTGGAACGGGCCGAGACGCCTTCTTGCCACTCCCCAGCGTGACTGGGGTGGGCGGGCTTTGAGGTGCCCATCCCCCCCCCCCGACACCCCCAGCATGACCAGGGACAAGCCAGTTCCCTGAGCCCCGTCTCCTCCCCCACCGCCAGCGTAGCCCGGGAACCGGCCGCCGCCCACCGCCGCATGGGCTACTGTCCTCAGTCGGACGCGGTCTTCGAGCTGCTCACCGGCCGCGAGCATCTGGAGCTGTTCGCGCGCCTGCGCGGCGTCCCGGAGGCCCAGGTCGCCCAGGTGAGGCCGCGGTGCCCGCGGAACCTCCGGAGCCGGGGTGGCGGCTGGGTCCCAGCGGGATCCCGGGGTTTTCCGTGGCCACGCCCCCGTGCTCACTCTGGCTCCGCCCCGCAGACGGCGCGAGCGGGCCTGGAACGCCTGGGGCTCGTGTGCTACGCGGACCGGCCCGCGGGCACCTACAGCGGCGGCAACAAGCGGAAGCTGGCCACGGCGGTGGCGCTGGTCGGGGGTCCGGCCGTTGTCTTCCTGGTGCGTGGGGGCGGGGCCGGGGCGGGGCCTGATCCGGGGCCGGGGCGGGGCTTACGGGCGCTTCCCCTTTCCCAGGACGAGCCGACCACCGGCATGGACCCCGGCGCGCGGCGCTTCCTCTGGAACAGCCTCCTGGCTGTGGTGCGGGAGGGCCACTCCGTGGTGCTCACCTCGCACAGGTGGGCCCCGGGCTGTCGGTCCAGGTGGGCCAGGCCGCTGCTGGCCTGGAGCCCCGGCCTCACCGGGGGGCTGTGCCGAGCAGGGGGCCCCGCAGGGTGCGAAGGTGGTTCCCGGCCCCTAGAACAGAGCGACCCAGGCCCCGGGGTGGGGGCGGTAGTCCGAGGCAGGGGGTGGTGGGCCGGGCCTGGGGGGCGAGTGAGGGTCGCGGCGCTCCGGCCCCGCCACAGCTCTGTTGCTCGGCTCCCGCAGCATGGAGGAGTGCGAGGCGCTCTGCACGCGCCTGGCCGTCATGGTGAACGGGCGGTTCCGCTGCCTGGGCAGCGCGCAGTACCTGAAGGGCAGGTGAGCCGGCCTGGACCTGGGGGGCAGGCGAGGGGGCACGACGAGGCGGCAGGGGGCGTGGCCCGGGCGAGCCTGGGGAGGAGCCAAGGTCAGAGGCGTGACTAAGCGAGGGTTCCAGGCTGGCCAGGTGAGGGGCGGGCGCAGGTGGGTGGGGGGTGCGGGGGCCGGGCCAGGAGGGGGCGGGATGTGTTGGTGTCTGGGGGCCGCGTGGAGGCGGGGCCGGCGGGGATGAGAGCGGGTTCCTGGGTGGGGGAAGAGAAGGGTTGGGTGAACAGGTTGGAGAGGGGGCGGCAGGTGGGCGGGCGAGGGGCGGGACGATTGGTGAGGTTGGTGTCAAGCCGGGTCAGGTGTGGGGTGCGCGGCTAATCAGCGCGGGTCCCGCCTCCCAGGTTCGGGGCCGGCCACACGCTGACCCTGCGGGTGCCCGCGGCGCGGCCCGAGCCGGCGGCGGCCTTCGTGGCGGCGGCGTTCCCGGGGGCCGAGCTGCGCGAGGTGCACGGCGGCCGCCTGCGCTTCCAGCTGCCCCTGGGCGGGCCCTGCAGCCTGGCGCGCGTCTTCGGCGAGCTGGCGGCGCACGGCGCGGCGCACGGCGTGGAGGACTTCTCCGTGAGCCAGACCACGCTGGAGGAGGTGGGCGCGGGGGCTGCGGGGCTGCGGAGCTGGGGGCCGTGCCCGCGGCCGTGCCCGCGGACTGACAGCCCCTCGCTCCTGCCCGCCCCGGGCATCCCACCCGCCAGGTGTTCCTGCACTTCTCCAAGGACCAAGGGAAGGAGGAGGCCGCGGAGGGCGCGCCGGAGGCAGGAGTCGGGGCGGAACTCGCGCGCAGCCCACAGCGCCCCAAACGCATCAGCCGCTTTCTTGAGGACTCGGGCGTGGCGGAGACTGTGCTCTGAGCCCGCGCCCCGCGGGACCGACGGGCGGGTGGGCGCGGGAAATAAAGAAGAGGCTGGAGAGGAGCCGGCGTGGTGTGCAGGGGTGTGGCGTGTAGTGCCCAGAGTGGGGTTGCCTCGCGCATGGCTGGGGTCCACGAGTGCCTGTTCCCCTGCCCCGGCTGAGCGTGCCCACGCGGGCCTGGTCCCTGCGAGGGCTGTGGAGTGGGGATGAGGTCAGGGTTCGGGAATGTCCGCTCCACGGAGCACCCCGGGGGCGGTGTCCACTCCTCACCCCCAGCAGGGGCTTCTGCACAGTGAGCGGCGGGCGGAGGGCCCCCAGGGGGCTGCCGCTGGGGTCCGCGCACCGTGTGTCCCCGAGACCCACCTCTTTTCCCCAAGGCCAGTGATGTGGGCGGGGGACTTCGGGGTGGGTGGGTTGGGGTTTGGGGATCAGGGTTGGGAGTCCGGGAGAGAAGAGGGCTCCAGCCTGGGAGGGAGGGTGTGGGAGGAGAGGCAGGCAGTGGGGACGGACACACTGCCCGAGCCCCGTTAGCGCGTCTGGGTCTGCGGCGCGGGCGCAGCGCATCCCGGGGTCGGTGCATGTGACTCGGGACCCCGGCGGCCCGGAGGTGCGGGCCTGGAGAGCCTCACCGGGCAGGTGACCTTGCCCCCCATCTGTCCGGACCCGCCCGAGGCGCGCCCCAGAGGATGTGGGGTGGGCACGCGCGCCAGGAGCCCTTGGGTGGAGCGTCGGGACTCTGGGCGGTGGCTGTGGCCGCGGCCGGGGGGTGAGTGCGGCTCTCCGGCCGCCGCTTCACCTGCGGAGCCTCCAGGTGCCTGGGCGCGAGCGGGAAGGTCTCTGTGCCCGCGTCGGTGCCCGCAGTCTGGGCGCCCCCGGCTGCCTCGGGCCGCGGGAGTGAGGGGCGTGGTCGGGGCGTGTCCTGGGCGGGGCGGGGCCCGGCGCCACCGCGCGCCCACTGGGCGGAGGGGCAGGCTGAGGCCGGGTGGGGTGCGCCGCGCGCGCCTCCGCCTCCGAGCCTTTTCCTGTGGGGGGAGGGCCCGCCAATGGGGCCCGGGCCCGTCACGTGGGGCTGACAGCTGGGGCGGGGTGGGGGGTGGCCCGCGACAATGTGGTCCTGAGGCCGCGGGCGCCTGGAGCTGCAGCACGGCGACCCCAGCCGACCCCCTGCTGCCGGGGCCCCACCATGTTCTCCAGGAAGAAGCGCGAGCTCATGAAAACCCCCTCCATCTCCAAGAAGAACCGCGCGGGGAGTCCCAGCCCGCAGCCCTCGGGGGTGAGTGGCGCCCCTGCGGGGCCCCCGCGGGCGGGACCTGAGCGCGACACAGGCCGGGGTGACGGGCGCGCGCGGGGCTCAGGGCCCAGCGGGGCCACGATGGGCTGGCGCCGGGGCACCCACGCCAGCTACAGCCCCCAGCGGGCCCGACTGCAGCCAGCCGGGAGGAAAAGCGGGGACCCGGGCTTAGCAGTCGCGGTAGGGGGCCCTTCGGTGGGCGCCCAGGGAGTGAATGGGGAGTGTGGCGGGGTGGGGTGTTGTTGGAGAGGCTGCAGGATGGGGGCCCCAGGGAGATGGGGGGCTCCAGGCACCCTTGGGGAGATGGGGGAACTAGGGGGTGGTTGTGGGGTCTAAGGTTTACGAGACAATAGAGCATGTATTGTGGTGTGTTGGAAATAAATGAGCCTGGGGTGTCCATAGGGCCTGGGGGTGTCTACAGGAACTTGGGGTGTCCATAGAGCTTGGGGGCATCTACAGAAGCTTGTGGATGTCTGTAGGGCCAGGGGGTGTCTATAGGAGCCTGGGGGTGTCCATAGGGCCTGAGCGTGTTTACAGGAACTTGGGGGTGTCTGTAGGACCCTGGGGGTGTCTGTAGGGCCTAGTGGTGTCTATATTAGTCTGGGAGCGCCTAGGGTCTGGGGGTGACTGTAGGGCCTGGGGGTGTCTACAGGAACTTGGGGGTGTCTACAGGAGCTTAGGGATATTTATAGGAAGCTGGGAGTGTCTACAGGAACTTGGGGGTGTCTGTAGGGCCAGGTGGTGTCTACAGGAGCTTAGGGGTGTCCACAGGAGCCTGGGGGTGTCTGTAGGGCCTGGGGGTGTCTACAGGAGCTTGAGGGCATCTATATTAGTCTGGGGGTGTCCGTAGGACCTAGGTCTGTGGTCCCTTGGGGTGTAGGGACCTACAGGGTGCTTGTACGGGGAATTAGGTGTGTCCAAAAGAGCCCGAGGCCGAGGAGCTCTGCAGGCCGTCCCTTCCCCCATCAGGAAGTGGGGTGTCCCCTCCCCCGTGCTCCCCACAGGCCCCTCCCCTGGCTGTGGTTTGGGCAGAGACCGTTGTTTGTGAAAGCTCTGGGGAAGAGGATGTTGGGTAACAGGTGGGGGGGGCGGTACCAAATCTCAGCCCCATCACCTCTGGCCTTTGACCCCTGCACGGTCAGGCTGAAGGTACTCCATAGCCCCACCTCACTCTGGGGAAACTGAGGCAGTGGCCAGTACAAACCACAGCACTTCATTCATTGGCTCTCCCCCTACCCACCTAGGAGCTGCCCAGGAAAGATGGAGCTGACACGGCGGCCCCAGGACCTGGCCTGGAGCTGCCAGCCACAGCCTCGAGTGCCAAGGCTACAGGCACCCTCAAGCGGCCCACCAGCCTGAGTCGCCACACCAGTGCCTCCGGCTTCCCGCTCTCTGGCCCCGGCTCCTGGACACTGGGCCGGAGCCACCGCAGCCCACTGACAGCTGCCAGCCCTGGTGAGCTGAGCACGGAGGGGCCCGGCCCTGACGCCGTTGAGGACATCTCCCATCTGCTGGCAGACGTGGCCCGCTTTGCCGAGGGCCTCGAGAAGCTCAAGGAGTGTGTTCTGCACGATGGTGAGAGCAGGCAGGGACATGGCGGCCCAGCTGCAAGGCAGAGCCCCTCACAGACACCCCCTGCCCTGAAGGGGCAAGGCAGGTTGGGGGACGGACTTGGGCAGGCTCAGAAGGGTGTTGCAGGGAGGGCTGCATAGAAGAGGGCATTGCAGCTAAGGCTTTGAGGGTTGTGTAGGAGTTTGGAGGCAACGCAGCAAGAAAGGCACTGAGGCAGAGGGAGTGAACACAGGCTCAGCAACCTGGAAATGGAAGTGCAATTGGAGGAACAGGGTGTGAGGCCAGAAGCACAAGGATGCCAGCAGAAGGACCCGGGATTTTATCTGAGGGCAGTGGGGAGCCACAGAAGATATTAGAGCAGAGGGGGAATGGGCTTGCATCTGGGTGCTGGGACCATCTCCGGGGGCTGGACTGGAGGTGGGCTGAGGTTGGGGGGGGTGGGCGGGACCGGCCTGTGAGCTGCGGCCTGCATGATGGCAGTTCCGTTTTTTCCTCCACGCGATCGCTGACAGCCCGGCTTCCTGCCGAGTTATTTTCATCTGCTTCCTGTTTGTCCCTGGCAGCCTGGGCGGGCACCTCGTGCTCTGCCTGCCGCTTGCTCAGTCCCCCCAGAAACCACAGCACGAGGTCCGGTGTCCCAGCCTGTTCCCCGCTAGTCGCCCATTTTACAGATGAAGAAACCGAGGGTCTGGGAGGGGCCCTGATGCCCAGGCCAGCCAAGAAGCGAAGGAGTGGGGGCCTCTGCAGTGGGAAGGGGTGGGAGCCTGGGGTTATCTGGTCCCAGAGGCAGGGGCCGAGCAGGTTTCCTGGGGAAACTCTAATCTCGGGCCGTTTCCGATCCCGGCGCTTCCTTGGAGGCCCGGCCTGGGTGGGGCTCGGGAGGGCCTGGAGGAGACGAGGCCCGGCTGGGGGCGGCCCCGGGCCCAGAGAGGATTAGTTCTGTCCCTGCCCCTGACCCGCTGCGGGACCCTGGGCTGATCCCTTCCTTCTCGGAGCCTCAGGGCCTCATCTGTAAGTTGGGGGCAGTGACCACCCCCCCACAGCTGCTGAGAAGAACCCGCTTTATAAACGGGCTGTACCTGGTGGTTGTTTTTTGGGGGACACCCCAGATGGGATCGCTCGGGCCACCCCGCTCCTTCCCTGATCTCCTCTGGCCCTGTGCTGTTGCCCCATGCCTCGGTTTCCCCACCTGTCATCAGCCAGCTCAGCACCGCATCGCCCCCCACCCAGGATCCAGTGGCCAGCTGGAAGTGGGGACATTTTTCCCCAGGGCCTGAGACACCCCTTAACTCCTGGGCTTGGAGTGGGGAGACCCAGGGCAGGCAGGAGGCCAGTGTGGGGCTCCCCTCCGCAGGGGTGGGGTTGATCTGCACCAGAGACCCCCGACTCCTCCGTGGGCTGGTCCACACCCTGAGGGCTGTGCCAACACTGGATGGGGGTCTGGGGCTCAACCTTGAGGGCCCCAAGGTGAGGGGATGGTGCACAGGGGTCCCCAGCTCTGCCTGGAGTGTACCTGCCCGCTGGGGATGCCGTGCCAGGCTGGGAATGGGTGGATCCCGCCCGCCACTGGCTGTGGGGGCAGCTGCCAGGCCCTTGGTGGCTGAGGCCCTGAGGATGGGGGAACCCCTGGGTTTCTGAAGCCCCTTCCCGCCCCTTCCCATCCAGGGAGGCAGCAGATACAGCACCCATGTCCGAGCCAGAGCAGGGTCCCGGGGGACGCTGGCATTTACCTGGGTCCTTAGTGCCCAGGGGGTCTCCTGTCAGTTTTCCTGTATTTCCTGAGTAGTGTAGATGGAGCACAGATCCGGGGTACCCCAGCCCCCTGGCGGCATCTGTGCCCCTGGCCCCTTGGTCCTTCCACAGCTTCCTGGGGGTTTCCCTTCTGTGCAGATGTGTTGCCCCCTCTGCCCGCCTGCCCAGCATTTTCTAGTTCAGGGTGTTCGAGGAGCCAGGCTGGCTGGAGAAGCCGGGTGACGGTGGGGGAACGGCAGCCCTTCTGATCCTCCGTTTGCTTGTCTGCAAAGTGGGTGATGCTAGTGCTTGCCAGGAGACAGTGAGATGAAGGGGTGTTCTGGGCCCAGTCTCGGCAGGCAGGGCAGGGAAGTGCTGGCTGGGGCCTTCAGAGCCCGAGGAGTTGCTGGGGTGGGGAAGGGACCTCGTGGGCTGCTTGGAGGAGGGGGCGCCAGGGCTGCAGCTGGAAAGACAAGCAGAAGCTCACTTTCTGGGAGACAGAGAAGGGCTTTCCGAGCTGACAGACTGCCTAGGACTAGGTCTGGCCTCAGTTTCCTCATCTCGGGAGGAGGTGGGCAGCCCCTCCCGTCCTCCCCTCCCTGCTCACTCCCAGTCTGCCCCGCAGAGCTGCTGGAGACCCGCCGGCCGCTGGCCCATGAGTGCCTGGGCGAGGCCCTACGTGTCATGCGCCAGGTCATCTCCAAGTACCCGCTGCTGAACACCGTGGAGACGCTCACAGCAGCTGGCAACCTCATTGCCAAGGTCAAAGGTCAGACACTGGGGGCAGCCTCGGCTCTGTCTGGGACAGCTTCCTGGAGGAGGGGACATTCAGAGTGGGTTTTGAAGGATGTGTAGGAGTTTGGGCTCCTCTGCTCTCTGATGCTCCCCCTGGACTGAGGGCTCCCATCAGTCAGTGGGAGGGGTGGTGACCTCCTGGAGGGGGCCGACCACTCATCCTGGCCTCTGCCCCCAGCCTTCCATTATGAGTGCAACAATGAATCGGACAAGCAGGAGTTTGAGAAGGCCCTGGAGACCATCGCCGTCTCCTTCAGCAGCACGTGAGTGGGGGAGCCTGGGGAGTGGGGGGCCCCAGCCTCGTGACCCTGACCCCGTGCCACCCCGCAGCGTGTCCGAGTTCCTCATGGGCGAAGTGGACAGCAGCACGCTCCTGTCGGTGCCCCCGGGGGACCTGAGCCAGGTGGGCAGGGGCCCTGGGACCCGCGGCAGTGGCACCCCCTGCAGGGTGGGATCCCACCGGGCTGGCCTGGGTGACCTCACCCGGCTCTCCCTGGACAGTCGGTGGAGAACCTGTACGGACCGGCGAGCGAGGGCGCCCTGCCCAGCGTGGAGGAGTGCGACGGCGGTGAGGCCCCCGCGCGGGAGGTGGGGAGGAGCTTGAGGGTGTCTAGGGGGTGCAGGCGGGGGGAGCGGGGGCTGAGCAGGCACCGCGCAGGCTGCCCGGCCCCCGAGGAGGTGGACATGCTGCTGCAGCGCTGCGAGGGCGGCGTGGACGCGGCGCTGCGCTACGCCAAGGACATGGCCAAGTACCTGAAGGGCCTCACCGCCTACCTGGAGAAGCGCACGGTGCTGGGTGAGGGCGGGGCCCAGGGCGGGAGGGGCCTGGAGGAGGAGGCGGGGCCTGCGCTGGGGGCGGGGCTCAGGGCGGGGCCCTGGAGGGAGAAGGTGGGGCCTGGGGGAGGGCGGGACTGCGGCTTAGGGAGGTAGGGGGCCTGGGCGGGGTTCTGGAGGAGGAGGCGGGGCCTAGGCAGGGCTGTGGAGGGAGGTGGGGTTTGCCCGGGCCCCGCCCCTCTCCCCCCCACTTACCCGCCCCCCGCCCACCCGCAGAGCTGGAGTTCGCCAAAGGCCTCCAGAAGATCGTGCACAACTGCAGACCCAGCGTCACCCAGGAGGTGGGGCTGCGGCCGGGGGCGGGCTCGGGGTGCTGCGGCGGCGCCCCCTGCCCTGCTGACTCCGCCCTCCCCCCAGCCCCACATGCCCCTGCTGTCCATCTACGCGCTGGCCCTGGAGCAGGACCTCGAGTTCGGCCACGGCATGGTGCAGGCGGCCAGCACGCTGCAGAACCAGACCTTCCTGCAGGTGGGCGTGGCCGGGGGCGTGGCCGGGGCCGGGGGCGTGGCCGGGACCCTAACGCCCGCCTCCCCGCAGCCCCTGACCCTGCGGCGGCTGGAGCACGAGAAGCGCAGGAAGGAGATCAAGGAGTCCTGGCACCGCGCCCAGAGGAAGCTGGTACCGTGGGGCGGGCTGGCGGGCGTCCCCGCAGGGTCCCCGGCCCGTGTGCCCCATGTGGGCGCTGCTCCCTGCGCCACCGCGGGGAGCTCCCTGTCACGCAGGCCCGGGACAGGTCGGAAATGCGGAGAAGAGCGAGGCTGCCGCCTGGGGTCTGCTAGGCACCGCGAGCCCCCGGCTGAGTCCCTTTCCTGGCCTCTGCCATTAGGAGGGTCTGCAGTGAGCAGCCTGTCCCTGCTGCAGGTGTCCTGTGGCTCCTGGGCCGTCGGCATGCTGTGCCCACCCAGTGGCTGGCACGGCACCCTGTGCTCCTGGGCGTTCACGGCCCCCTGGGTGGATGTGCAGCCTCCCCGACAGTGAGGCTGCCTCCTGCATTGTTGCAGCTGCCGGGTGCAGTGTGTGCTGGGGGGCCAGGTTCACCACTTTTGTGTTCAGGGACATCTGGGTTTGGCTGAGCCATGGCCCTGACAAGCGCGTTCCCGTCTCCTGTCAGTGCTTGAAGGGAATGTCTGAGCAAGGGGCGTGAGTGTGCGAGCGACCCACCACGGGCCCTGCCACGGCCGCTATAAACTCTGTGTTCTTATCGGTTGTCCACTCTGGATTGGACAGTCTGTTCCTTGTTGATTTGCTGGAACTCTTTACATGTTATGGAACTAAGTCCTTGGTGATGCAAGTCACAGATTTTTCCCCTCTGCCTAGTTTATTGTTTAACTTTGGGTTTTACCTGTGGCCTTTTTTGCCAGGTAGAAAACTGTGGCTGTTAGTAGTCGTCTTTTCTTTCTACCCTTTTTTTTTTTTTTACATTTTTTTATTAGAACATTTGTGAGTTTACAGAGAAGTCATACAGAATATCTAGACTTCCATATTCTCTCTCTCACACACACACAGCGTTTTAGTTTACATTAGCGTGGTACCCTTGTTAAAATTGATGAATCAGTATTATTAAAACTGCATTATTAGGTGTACTTTAGAGTATACGTCAGGGTTCACTCTTCACATTGTCCAGTTCTGTTTTAAAATGTCTGTTCTGATAACATATATACAACATAATTCTTTTTTATTTTAACCACTCTCAAGCGGTGTTAATTACATTCACAATGTTGTGCTCCTGTCACCTGCATCCACTATGAAAACTTCATCTTCACCCAAACTGAAGCCCTGCACCAGGCCCCACCCCCACCCCATGCCCTGTACTCTAAGTTCTGAGTCTATGGATTTGCAAAATGTAATCATTTCACGTCAGTAAGATCACTCAGTATTTGTCCTTTTGTATCTGGCTTACTTAACTCAACGTGACATCTTCAGGAGTTGTCCATATTGTCGCATGTACCAGAACTTGATTCCTTTTGATGGCTGAATAATATTCCTTCCGTGTGTGGATGGACCCCATTGTGTTTCTCCATCACCTGTCGATGGACACTGGGTCGTTTCCACCAGTTGGCTGCTGTGAATGACTCTGTGGTGAACGTTGGTGTGCAAATGTCTATCCGCGTCCCTGCTTGAAGTTCTTTTGGGTCTCTACCTAGGAGTGGACTTGCCAGGCTATATGGTAATTCTGTTTAACTTTCTGAGGAACCGCCAAAGTCTTATCCATGGGGGCTGCACCATTTTACCTTCCCACCCACGATGTACACTGGTTCCTCTTTCTCCACATCCCTCGCCAGCCCTTATTTTCGTTTTATAAACAATAGCCATCCTAGGGGGTGTGAAGTCATGTCTCATGGTGGTTTCGATTTGCATTTCCCTGACAACTAACGAGGTTGAGCATTTTTTCATGATTTTTCTGGCCATTTCTTTATCTTCTTTGGAGAACTGTCTATTCAGGTCCTTTGCCCACTTTTTCTTGTTGATTTGTAGGTACTCTTTACATATTCTGGATATTAAACCTTTATCAGGGTAAATATTTTCTCCTGTTCTGCAGGTTATCTTTTTACTTTCTTGATAATGTCCTGTTTTTTCTTTTTTTTAATTTTATTGTGAAATAAATTCAAAGTTACAGGAACAGTTGCAAAAACAATACAAACCCCATACACAGCATACCCTGACACCCCTCCCGATACCCTGATCCATCAACTATAACATGCTGTCACACCACCGATAAAGTACTTTTATGCACAAAAATTTTTAATTTTGATGAGGTTCCACTTACCTATTTTTTCTTTGTTGCTTGTGCTTTGGATGTAAAGTCTAAGAAACCGTTGCCTAAATACAAGGTTCTGGAGATGCTTCCCTGTTTTCTATTAGGAATTTTATAATTTTGGTTCTTATATTTAGGTCACTGGTCCTTTTTGAGTTAACATTTGTACATGGCGAAAGACAGGGTCCATATTTGCTCTTTTGCACATGGATTTCCAGCTGTCCCAGCACCATTTGTTGAAGAGACGATTCTCTCCCCACTGAATGGACTCAGCCCCCTTGTCGAAAATCCACTGGCCACATTAGTGGGGCTTCAACTCTGGACTCTGAGTTCTATTTTGCTGGTCCATATGTCTGTCCTCATGCCAAGACCACACTGTTTTAATTACTGTAGTTTTGTAGTAAGTTTGGAAATCAGGAAGTATGAATCCTCCAACTTTGTTCTTTTTCAAGTGGGTTTGACTTTTGGATGATTGGCTTTCTCGTTTCTGTGAAGCAGGGTACTGGAATTTTGATTGAGATTGCATTAAATCTATAAATTGCTTTGGGTGGAATTGACACCTTAACAACTCAAGTCTTTAATCTATGAACACAGTATGCCCTCCCATTTAGTTCAGTCATGTTTAATTTCTTTCGTCAATGTTTTGTAGTTTTCCAAGTAGAAGTTCTCATCCTTGTTCAATTTACTTCTAAATACTTTATTCTTTTAGATGTTCTTATAAATGGAACATCTTTCTGTAGTTCTTTTTCAGATTATTCATATTAGTGTATGGAAACAGTACTCATTTGGGGGTGTGGATCTGCTGCCCCACCACTGTGCTGAACTCGTTCATTAGCTCCAGTAGCTTCGTTGTAGGTTTTTAAGGATTTTCTATATCTAGGATCATGTCCTGTCAAAGGGAAGGTTTCACGTCTTCCCTTCCAATTTGGACGCGTTTTATTTCTTTTCCTTGCCTAATTGCTCTATGTTGAATAACGGTGGTGACAGCGGGCGTCCATGTCTCGTTTCCCATCTTCAGAGGGAGAAACTTCGGTCTCTCACCATCGCGTACGACGTGAGCTGTGGGTTTCTCACATATGCCGTTTATCATTGTACCAGTTTCTCGTCTATTCCTCATTTACTGGGTGTTTTTATCAAGAAGAGCAGGTGGTTTCTGTCAGACGCCCTCTGTGTGTCAGCTGAGAGGAGCGTGTGTTGTTTCCCCCCATCCCGCGGTCAGGAGCCCGGCTGGCCTTGGCCACCTGGGCAGTAACATGGGCATGCCAGATGCCCGCCCGGCCCTGGCACCAGCCCCCCAGTGCCGCGGCCTCCTGCGGGGTCAGGGGGAGGCGAGCCAGGCCTCTGGCAGGTGTGGGGAGCCGGCGAGCCCACGGGCAGGACCCCGTCCTCCTGTCCCCCAGCAAGACGCGGAGGCGAACCTGCGCAAGGCCAAGCAGGCCTACACGCAGCGCTGCGAGGACCACGACAAGGCGCGCTTCCTGGCGGCCAAGGCCGAGGAGGAGCAGGCGGGCGCGGGGCCCGGGGCCGGCGGGGCGGCCTCCAAGGCGCTGGACAAGCGGCGGCGGCTGGAGGAGGAGGCCAAGAACAAGGTGAGGGCGCGGGGCGGGCGCTGCCGGGCCCGGCCCTCCGGGGGGTCTCGGCGCCGGCCTGAGGCCTCTCCGCGCTCTGCCCAGGCGGAGGAGGCCATGGCCACGTACCGCACCTGCGTGGCGGACGCCAAGACGCAGAAGCAGGAGCTGGAGGACACCAAGGTGACGGCGCTGCGGCAGATCCAGGAGGTCATCCGGCAGAGCGACCAGACGGTGAAGTCGGTGCGTGGGGCTGCGGGCGGGGGCGGCGCGGCGGGCACGGCCCCCTGAGCCCCCTGAGCCCCCTGAGCCCCCGTCCCGCCGCAGGCCACCATCTCCTACTACCAGCTGATGCACATGCAGACGGCGCCGCTGCCCGTGCACTTCCAGATGCTGTGCGAGAGCAGCAAGCTCTACGACCCCGGCCAGCAGTACGCCTCGCACGTGCGCCAGCTGCAGCGCGGCGACGAGCCCGACGTGCGCTACGACTTCGAGCCCCACGTGCCCACCGGCGCCTGGTGCGCGCCTGCCCGGGGTGGGGCGGGGGGTTGGCAAGGCCGACGGGGCCCCTCCCCAAGGCTTGGACCCGGGGTGACCCCCCACGCCCCCTCACGCCCCATCCACCGTGTTCCCCCCCAGGTCCCCGGTCCTGCGCACCCGGAAAGGCAGCTTCAACGTGGGCGATGGGGTGGGGGCCGAGGCTGCCGGGAGCCCCCCGGAGGCAGGGGGGCCTGGCGATGGGGTGCTGGCCAAGGAGCGGCGGGGTGAGTGCTGGGGGGGGAGGGGCGGGCAGGGCACCCCCCCCCCACCGCCCCAGGCCCTGTGGGGGCCCCTCACGGAGCCCCTCCCTCCCCAGGGCGCGGCCACCAGGTGCACAAGTCCTGGCCCATCGCCATGGTGGACTCGGACCTCAGCCTGGAGCCCAGCGCCGGCGCAGGTGGGGGGCGTGCCCAGGTGGGGGCGTGCCCGAGTGGGGGCGTGCCCGAGTGGGGGGGGCGTGCCCGGGTGGGGGGCGTGCCCAGGGGGGCGTGCCCGGGTGGGGGGCGTGCCCGGGGTGCAGGGATGTCCGGAGAAGGGGGTGTGCTGGGGGCGGGGAGCATGTTTGGGGGTTCGTGGCTGCCCGGCTGTCCCGCAGCCCCACGGCACGTCCCTCCTGCTGGGGTGCCTGATGCCCGTCTCTGCCCAGGGGCCTTCCAGATGGCGCGGACGGCGTCCAGTGGCACCGTGTCGTCCAGCGAGGAGCTGGCAGAGGAGGCCACGGCAGAGACGTCAGCCTTCGTGCAGGGTGAGGGGCCGCCCGGGGCGGGGGGTGGGTCGGGCAGGCTCTGGTGCTGACCGCCCGCCCGCCTGCTGCAGCCGACCTGGACAGCATGGGCCCCGAGCTTCGGGTGGCCGTGCCCAGCGGGCCGTTCCGCCACATGGGGCTGTCCAAGGCCGCCCGGACCCACCGGCTGCGCAAGCTCCGCACGCCTGCCAAGTGCCGCGAGTGCAGCAGCTACGTGTACTTCCAGGGCGCCGAGTGTGAGGAGGTGGGCGTGGGGGCTCCCGGGGCGGGCAGGGCCGGCCCTCGAGGGGCTGCTGCTGCAGGCAGTCTGGGGGGATGCGGGGGCCGGGCTCACGCCTGCCGCCCGTGCTGCCCAGTGCTGCCTCGCCTGCCACAAGAAGTGCCTGGAGACGCTGGCCATCCAGTGCGGCCACAAGAAGCTGCAGGGCCGGCTGCAGCTCTTTGGCCAGGACTTCGGGCAGGCGGCCCGCAGCAGCCCCGACGGCGTGCCCCTGGTGGTCAGGAAGTGCGTCTCTGAGGTCGAGCGGCGGGCGCTGCGCACCAAGGTGACGGCCGGCGGAGGGGCTGCGTCCAGGGCAGGGCTGGGGGGCCGGGCCGGGGCTGACCGCGCTCCCCCACCTCTCCCCCCCCCCTCCAGGGAATCTACCGGGTCAATGGGGTGAAGACGCGGGTGGAGAAGCTCTGCCAGGCCTTCGAGAGCGGCCAGGAGCTCGTGGAGCTGTCCCAGGCCTCGCCCCACGACATCAGCAACGTCCTCAAGCTCTACCTGCGCCAGGTGAGGCACACCCCAGAGGGGCACAGCGGGCCCCCGTGACACCCCCAACCCCTGTTGACCCCCGCTGACCCTTCCTGCTCCCCCACCCCTCCTGACCCCTCTGGAACCCTCCTGACCCCCCCCAGCTCCCGGAGCCCCTCATCTCCTTCCGCTTCTACCCCGAGCTCATGGGGCTGGCCAAGGAGAGCCTCAAGGCCGAGGCTGAGGCCAAGGCGGCGTCCCGAGGCCGGCTGGCCGGGGCCGAGAGTGAGGCGGTGCCCACGGGCATGGTGGGCCGGCTGCGGGAGCTCCTGCGCGACCTGCCGCCCGAGAACCGGGCCACCCTGCAGTACCTGCTGCGGCACCTGCGCAGGTGAGGGGCGGGGCGGGGGCAGGGTGGGGCTGGGGCAGCGGGGACCCCCACACCTGCCCACACCTGCCTGCCCCCGCCCGCAGGGTCGCACAGGGGGAGCAGGACAACAAGATGTCACCGGGGAACCTGGGCATCGTGTTTGGGCCCACGCTGCTGCGGCCGCGGCCCACGGAGGCCACCGTCTCGCTCTCGTCGCTGGTGGACTACCCCCACCAGGCCCGCGTCATCGAGACCCTCATCAGCCACTACGGCCTGGTCTTCGGGGAGGAGCCTGAGGAGACGGCCGGCGGCCAGGTGAGGCCACCCCTGCGGGGCCAGGCCCCGGCTCGACTCTCAAGGCCGATGCCCTTGTTTCATTTCTCGACTTGCCCGCCGGGCGCCTCTGCTTTGGGGCTGGTGGGTTCCCGGTCTCCCGCTCCCCGAGTTGTCCTAGTGGGGCCTAGACGTGGGACCCTGGAGCTCTGCGGCGAGGCGGGTGAGGGCTGGGCCTCCTCTGTCCGTTTCTCGGCCAAGGTCCCCGAGTGGGTTGTGACCCCTGGGACTGGCATGTGCGGCTCCCGGCCCCCAGCAGCAGGTGCCCATTGGGGCTGGACTCGAGGCTGAAAGCTCCCCCTCCCCCTCTCATGAGGGGCTCAGGGCCACCCCGTGTGACCTCGTCTCAGCCTGGCACATCCGCTAAGACCCTGTCTCAGTGCGGTCTCGGTCCCGGGGAGCAGGACCTAAGAGGGAGGTGGGGGCGGGCCGGACCCCCGCCCTCACCCCAACCTGACCCCGTCCCCCCACAGGAGGGGCCCGGCACCCAGCGGGTGGAGGTGGTGGTCCAGGTGCCATACCTGGAGAGTGAGGGGGCCGCGTGCACCCCGCAGGAGGAGACCGAGGAGGACGGGCCCCGAGGTGAGTCTGACAGAGCCATTTCCGAGAAAGCCCAGAGACCCCTTCGTGGTGTCCCCCGAGCCAAGTCTGCCTGCAGCGGGGTGGGGGCTCGCGGGGTGTCCCCCAGGGTCACAGGGCATCCCTCTCTGCTTCCCAGAGTCTCAGCTCCCGTCCAACGACTCTGACTCGGAGCTGGAAGAGGCCTCGGAGCTGCTGTCACCTGACGGCACCAGCCCCCTGCGCCGCCTCAGCTTCCTGGAGATGCAGGCTAGCGAGGGCAGCCTGGAGGAGGAGGTCCCGGCCGAGCCGCTCGCCGGCCTCGACGCCAACCCGTCCAGCAGCTCCCCAGGGCTCCCCGGCCGGGAGAGGCAGCTAGAGACCGTCTGATCGGGGGCCACGGGCATCCACCCTCTGGACTGTCCTCGGGCCAGGCCTGGCCACGCTTGTCACCAGGGGCTCACAGGCTGCAGGGACCCCCCCCCGCTGGCAGCCTGCATTCAGGTCCGCACGGCCGGTGAGGGCAACGCTGCCTCCGCCTGGTCCGGCCGAGCTGCAGGAGCTCTGCCCCCCGCCAAGCGTCCCACCTTCCCTTCCCCAAGCCTCTGGGCCCCGCAGGCTCCGGCGCAGCTTCGGGGCCCCCTCCCCTTTCCAGAAATGCGGGTGTGGACACCTGGGTGCAGGTACCCAGCAAGGGCTCCCGCCAGCCACACTGTAACTCTCTGACACGCATGTTTATCTCGCTTGGAATAAAGTTTTTCATCTGAGTCCGTCTTCTCTGGCAGCCTCTGGGTAGGGTGGGGCCGGGCAGGGGCACCCACAGCACCGTGCCTCAGTTTCCCTCCCAGTGCAGGTTTTGAGAAGCTGAAACGCTACAGCATGGGGCCCACATGGGGTGCATGAGCCCAGACGGCCCTCAAGGCAGGCTGGGCACACACCCAGAGGTCACAGAACTGTTTCCTCTAAACGTGCAGCTCAGCACTGTCCGGTAGAACTTTCTGGATGGTGGAGAGGTCCACCTGCGCTGTGCCATACGGCAGCCCCAAGCGCCAGGGACGTGTCCAGTGAGGCTGAGAACTGGACAAAATAAACAGGCTGCAGAGGACACTGTCAAATGACAGCCCCAAGAGGGGAGAAAAGCTTGCAAATCACATACCCAACAAGGGACTAGAATATATAAAGAATTCCTACAAGTCAACAATTAAAATACAAATATCCCAATTAAAAAATGGCAAAGGGCCTGAAGAGCCGTTTTAGACATTTCGCAAACAGTCAACAGGCACACGGAAAGATGCTTCCACGTCACCTGCCACCCGGGCCACCAGCTCACGCCTGCTGGGTGTTCACAACCAACGAGACAGACGACAACTGACGGCCACGATGCAGGAAGCCGGGACCCTCACCGGCTGCTGTCGGGCTGTGATGTGGCCCCACTGTGTTGGAAAACAGCCTGGCAGTTCCTCTGACGGTTAACCCCGAGTTAGCAGATGACTCAATGGTTCCACCCGAGACGTACACCCAGGAGAAGCAAAAACTTCTGTCCACGCGGAAACGTGTAGCCAGTTTTCACAGCAGCCAGACATGGAAACAGCCCAGAGCCCACCAACCCGATAAACAGGTAAACAAAATGTGGCACGTCGTCACCACGGGAACAAGTACTGGCATGCTACGGCACGGGTGCACCCCAAAATACAATGCTAAGTCAAAGCAGCCAGGCACAAACGTCTCGTCCTGCAGGATCCCATTTAAACGAAATGTGAGGCCCCAAATTTTTCACTTGATTTTGTTTTAATAATGTAAATGGAAACAGCCTCATGAGCTAGAATCCACCAAGGTGGGTGGCACGGCATGGACACACCCCCATCCCTGCTCCGGAGGGAGCCAAAAATGGTCTGGAATTCAGTTTTCCACACCAGCAGCAGGGAAAGAAGCTGCCCGCCATCCAGCGAACGCCAGCTCAGATAAGGTGTGGCCCGTCCGGGAGCCCAAGATGCCACCTGCCGACAGGTGAGGGAGGCCCCGCCCTCGTCCACACAGATGCTTAAGAAGGAACAGCCACGAGGGAGTTGGGCAAACCAGGGCCAAATGCCCAATTCTGTACATCAAGTTCTCGGGCTCATGGCCACGCCTCTTCTATGGGACATTGGGAGGCACACAGTTGAGTAACTTCGGGAGTAATTAGGGCCTGCAAAGCAAAAAAATGTTTACTATCTGGTATTTCATGGAAAAAAATCATTTTACATTTGCAAAGGTGAGAAGAAGCTGTGTGGCAGCTCCCGTTTATCAGTGCAAGTCAAACAGCAGAGATCACGAGAGACCCAGGTCTCAGTTGCAACAGAACCTCTCCAGAACCTGGGCTGGGCCTTACAGGACCCCTGACGCCCTTATCCATGAGACAAGTAAGTGGTTCACACACAACTCACGAGTTGACGTGGCTTCAAAGGAGGGGAGGCTTCAGGCAAGGCTTGATCCAGGCTCACAGGTGGCGATGGTCGCCAAGTGTGTGCGCAAATGGCAAATGCCGGGACCCCCAGGAGGGGGCACTGCTCTTCCAGAAGTCCCCCACCCCACCCCACCCCCAGCCTCACAGAGTCACCTGTCTTGCTTGGGCCACGGCCATCCTTGAGCTGATCTTGGGGCTGGGCAGCGCATGGCAGTTCAGGCAAAATCTTTGTGAGCTGGGATTCTGCAGTGGCATTTTAGATGCGACACCAAAAGCAGAAGCAAAACACTGGCTTGCAGCCTCACTCACTCGCCAACCTGTGGGCAGGCAGCTACTGGGTGTGGGTTGGGATATGGTGATAAGAAATTCAGTTATCACAACTGTCTCCAGGAGAGAGACCCTAACAGACAAGGACAATGGATGAAATCGGGAAAGAAATCAACAAGCTACCGTCAGGCCCACATGGAGTTACAGGTTAGAAAAAAATCCTTCATGAAGAAGAAAGTTCTTAAGCAACATGATGGATTCAGAAGCCCAAGGAAAGAGGTCGCGGATCCTAACATCGTCCAAACAAGATGCCTCACGCACGAGTGTGAAATGAAGTGTTACCTGTGTGGCCGCCGTGCAGCTTCTGCCAACACAGCCACCACTTCTCCTGTCAGACGGTCTTCTTGCAGCACCCGCCATGCGGAATCCAAACATGGACCAACGCTGTGGTGGAGGAGGGCTGGGCGCCGAAACGTGTCGTGGGATCCTTCCCCCATCGACGTGGAAGGTGGCTCCACGGGCCCTTGTGTTTGTGTGTACGAGGATTTTACTTGCCTTGTACGCGAGCGTGTCAGCTCCCCGGAGTCTGTAATAGGTGACGTGGCTCAGCACCTGCGGGGACGGCAGGAGCGATTTTCACTCCATTTGAAAGGGTTCAAATGTGGCTTCTAGACCACCAGCGTCATAACAAATCCACACACGTACCAGGCTCTCGGAGCATCGAAATTGAGGCTGGGAGCCCGTGCTCTTGAACGGGTGCAGCGATGTCCTTTTTGTGGCCCTCGAGGGCCCGGGGGGAGCCTTGGCCCACTGTGTCACAGTGCTCTGTGGGTGATGCTTTCACCTGTGAAGGGCTCCTGAGTGCTATGTGGGGATGCTCGTTTTTTCCCCATAATGCTATGAAAACTCACATGCAGTCTAGGTTGGTGGGGAATTTCAATCTTTCCCCAAGGTTTTCCAAAACATCTGGCTGGAATGGGACAGGAAACCAACAACCTTTTCCGAGGTGCCCATCTGAATTACCACGGGCCCCTCACACGTTGGGGGAAAATCCACATGACGTGGGGGGATGTGTTGAAGGTATGTCTTGCAGGAAAGAATTCGTCAGTGACGTGCCATTTATCAGCCACGCAGACTGAAGGGGCAGGGAGTGGCCTGGCTCCTAATCGGCCACCTGCCAGTTGGCATCATAAGTCCAGGGTACACGGAACTATGGTAGAGCTGTTTTCTTTACTGAAAACAGCAACAACAGAATAAAAGTTTTCAATAGGAAAATTCAACTTTTCTTTCCTGTCTTTTTTTTTAATCATTACGTAAAGGCAAATGGTCCGATGAGTAGCTATCTACTGACAGCCTCTGACAAGAGCCCTCATAGTCAAGATGACTCTTTTTCCCAAAACACGTTAACCTCCTGCACGAAACCCGCGTGGCCTTGAGCAGCCGGAGAGGCTGTAGCCCAGGACCCCTCGGGCTTACTTTTGTTCTCCATCTCTTGCTTCTCCTACCTTCAGCGGAGGCAAAGGATAGTTTTCATTAAACTTGGGCACTTACACATTAGAACACAGCAAAACAAAGAGGAAAAACAGCTTATTAGACGTAGGCTTCTCGTGATAGTTGATATTGTTTCTGAAAAGCAGCAGCTACTGAGATGTTATCCTGCCTGTTTCTGTTAAGACCTGATGGAATCAAGCAGCTAATTAAAGATCCCATTTTGCTTTCTGAGTTTGAAACTTTCCGTTTCATTCTGAACGTGACCTTAAACCCTTCCAAGATACCCTTATCCTGATATCATTTATTTTATTTCCAAAAGACGGGGGACTTAAATTTTGTTACAGGCGTTTGAACCTGTTTAGAAGTTTCGCATTAATCGCATGCAGGTCAACGCTAGTTAGCTCTGTGTCACTGAGCTGGTGCCGAGAGGCTTGGGCGTTTTCCTTCCTTCTCCTCTAGTAGGTTGTCGTATTTGTGCAGTACCCTATTTCCTTGGATTCTTCCTTAAAACAAAAACACTTCCATCAAATATTATTTTGGAAGACTTAATAAGAACCCATATTTCTTTCTTTTTTTTTTCTTCAGGTTTCTGTTACAGGGGCAAAAAAAGTCAAGATAGCGTCCACCCCACAGCGTTAGCTGTCTTTTTATGTTACTCTTGGAAATAAAGGCTTTCAGGATTTCGAGACGTGGGGAATGTAAGTTTACAATTGTATCATTAAAATAATGAGAGTTGGAGGGCATGGATTTATATGAAGAGTTATTTTAAAATTCAGGAGCTGGTAATAGCCAGATGGCATACTGACTCCTTACCCAACACTGATGAAAAGTTATTTGTCAAAAGAATCAGATTTTAAAGTAGTTTTTCCAAAAAGGCAAAATGACTCATACAACAATTAGATGAATAATAAAACGTGAGAAACATCCTGGAGAAATGGTTTATCACTTTTTAAAAAATCCACCTCCATAAATATTATATAGTTGAGATTATTTTCCAGCATCTGACATGGCATAAGAAATTAGATTTCTTATTACCAGTTTTTCATCATTCTAGACAACTGCATGTGAATACATGCATAAACACACCAAATAAAATCAGGGCTCAATCGACAGTTTACTCAGATCATGCGCATGTGGTCCAAAGAAAGCCGCTTACCTGTAAATGCAGTAACTTCTGACCGTCCAGGATTAGGAAACGTTATTGAGCATCTGCCGGGGAGCCGTGAAGCATCTAGCTCTGCAGCGGCTCTGACAGTGCTGTGCAGGACGTGCCCATTTATTTTTGAAGCCGAGATGCCGATTCAGAGATCTCCGAAAACAAAAATTTGACACCAAATAAATGTGAGTAGCCCCTACTGGCCTGTTCAAGTCAGAACGTGACAGGAGTCGAGTGTTGGAAAGGAACGAGGAAGGCGCTGGGGTGCCCGGGACCCTTTGCACACGCGCGTGTCTGAGCCCGTGCAGGCGGGTGAGCAGGACACGGCAGCAAGCTGGCCCGGGCGGGTGTCCGGCCAGGGGGGCCACTCCTCCTCGGCCTGGGTCCTCTGGGCTTCCGTTTTTGTATTTTTTATTGTTGGCCATCACTTAAAAAATAAAAAATTCATCATAGAGTAGTAACATATAAAACACAAAAATTCCCGTTTTAACCATTTTTTGTGTGTACAACTCAGTGGTTTATAATCACGATGTCGTGCTGCCATCACCACTGTCCGTGACTAAAGCTTTTTCATCAGCACAGAACTTCCTTTTTTCTTTACACTCCATGCAGATTATAGAAACCTAAGCCCTAAAGCACTTCTGTGAAACAGGAGAGAATTCTCAGGAGAAGGCTTTGGTTTCTGCTGTCTCAAACAGATGGCATTTAAAAACAATGACTAAACATTTTTACTGTTTTTAACTCCTGTTTTTTAAAAACAAGCACAAGCAACAGAAGAAACAATCAATTCAACTTCATGCAAATTAAAACCCTTTGTGCACCAAAGGACATTATAGAGCAAGTGAAAAGACAAACTGCAGAGAAAATAACTGCAGGCTACATATCAGAGGCGGGCCTGATACCCAGAATGTACAAAGAACTTCTACAACACAGTAAGAGGATAAACAGCCCAGCTGATAGCTAGGCAAAGGCTTGAACAGACATTTCTCTGAAGCAGATGGACGAACGGCCAATGAACACATGAAAAGATGGCTGGCCTCACTGGCCATCAGGGAAACGCACATCAAAACCACAGTGAGAAGTGCCTCGCCCCCGCTAGGACGGCCGTTATTAACAATTGGAAAATGGCAAGTGCTGGCAAAGGTGTGGGGAAGAGGTGGCCTCGAGCACTGTTGGCGGAACGTGAAATGGCGTGGCCGCTGTGGAGGACTCCGGAAGGTACACCGAGGACTGCGCGTGGCCTGGCAGTCCCACCGCTCGGTACAGACCCAGAAGTGGTGAAAGCAGGGACGCAGACAGACACTGCACACCGACGTCCATCCCAACAAGGTTCACAAGACTTTCGGTGGAAGCCACCCGAGGGTCCACGGACAGATGATGGACAAGCACAGCCTGCTCCATCCACACAGCGGAACACCATTCGGGAAGGAAAGGAATCCAGCTCTGATGCGGGCAACGACATGAAGAATCTTGAAAAGGTGATGCTCCGTGCGAGAAGCTGGACACAGAAGACAGCAGTTGTGTGATGTCACTTCAAGGAGACGTCTACGATCAGCAAATCTGCAGGGGCAGAAAGCAGACTGCAGGGGACCAGGGGTTGGGGCAGGGGGCGTTTCTGCTTGGGGGTATAGAGTGTTTGCAAATTAAAGCGAACTTTAAAAATATAAATAAATGAATTCTAAAAGCAAAGTCAACTAGAAAGCCAGCCCCCATGGCCACAAGAACAGGAAGATGGATCGAGGGGCCAAAAACAAACCCAAGGTGGTACCAGAACTCAGGCCCATCAGAGTGGGAGGCTGGACACCGAGGCCGGGCCAAGTGAAAGCCTCATTAAAAGAGAAGAAAGATCACAAATCAATACCTAATTTCACACCTACAGAAGCTAGAAAAGGAAAGACAAAATAAACCCAAAGTTAGCAGAAGGAAATAGTATACATTGGAGCAGAGAGAAACGAAATAGAGAACAGAAAAATAACAGAGACCTTCAACCAAACCACAAGTTTGTTTTTTGAAAAGATCAATAAAATTGACAAACCTTTAGCCAGATTCTCAAAGAAAAAGAGATAGGAGACACAAATGACTAAACTGGGAATGAAAGTGGGGACATTACTACTGACCTTACAGAAATAAAAAGGATTGTAAGAGGAGACTATGAAATGGACAAATTCTTAGACACATGCAAATGACCTAATTTGATGTGAGAAAAAAGAAAAAATCTCAACAAACCTGTAACAAGTAAAGAGATTGAGTCAGCAATCAAAACCTTCCAACAAAGAAACGTCCATGACTGAGGGCTTCACTGCAGAATTCAGCAAACATTTAAGAAAACATAACACCAATCCTTCCCAAATTCTTCCAACAAAGAGAAGAGGAGGAATCACTTCCAAATTCATTCCGAGGCCAGCTTTACTCCGATGCCACAGGAAGATAAAGATAGCACCAGAGAGGAAAATTAGAGACCAATATTCCTTATGAAAATGATGCAAAATCCTAAACAGAATACTGGCAAACTGACTCCAACAGGATATCAAAAGGATTATACACCATGACCAAGTGGGATTTACTCCAGGAATGCACGGCTGGTTCACCCTGAGGAGATCAGGGCGTACCCCACATTAACGGAATGAAGGGGAACTGCACGATCCTCTCCATCAACACAGACAAGGCACCTGACAAAATCCAACACCCTTTCATGATAAAAACGCTCAGAAAACTAGAAGTAGGAGGGAACCTCCTCAACATGATAAAGGGCATTCATGAAAAACCCACAGCAAATATTGCACTCGACAGGGAAAGTTTACAGCCTCCCCCAAGATCAGGAACCAGACCAGGAGGCCGCCATGGCCACTGCCACCCGACGCTGTGCTGGAAGTTCCGCCCGAGCAGTCGGGCAAGAGAAAAGAACAGGCACCCAGATAGGAAGGAAGACGCCAAATCAACCTACTCACAGGTGACATGCTCCTCTATACAGAAAATCCCAGAGAATCCTCACGAAGGCTAGCAGAACTAATAAATGAATTCAGCAAAGTTGCCGGATACGAGATAAACATGCAGAAGTCAGCGAGGTGTCTACACCCCAGCAACGAGCAACCTGAAAAGGAAACCGAGAAAACAACTCCATTTACAATAGCATCTGGAAGAATGAAATACCCAGGAATAAATTTAACCAAGGAGGTCAAAGACTTGTACACCAAAAACTACAAAACTTTGCTGAAAGAAATTAAAGACCTAAACAAATGGAAAGATATCCCACGCTCATGCATTGGAAGACTTAATACAGTTAAGATCTCAGTACAGCCTAAAGCGATCTACAATCAAGACAATTCCTGTCAAAATTCCAGCAGCCTTTTTTGCAGAAACAGAAAAGCCAATCCTCAAACTCATATGGAACATGGGGCCTGAAGAGCCAAAACCCTCTTGAAAAAGAACAAAGTTGGAGGACTTGCAATTCCTGATTTCAGAACTTACTACAAAGCCCCGGTAAGCTAAACAGTGTGGCCATGGCATGAGGACAGACATAGAGACCAAGGAATCAAATTTAGAGCCCAGAAATCAACCCTCAAATTTATGGTCAACCGATTTTCACAAGGGGGCCAAGTCCACTCGCTTGGAAAAGAAGAATGTCCTTAACAAATGGGACTGGGAACGCTGGAAATCCACGTGCAAAAGAATGGATGTGGACCCCTACCTCCTACTGTATAGAGAAATTAATTAAAAATGGACCAAAGACTACTTGTTAAATAGTACTTTGAAAGTTATCACTTATATATATGTGTTATATTTCACAAAAAAAATGGATCAAAGACCTAAATACAAGAGCTAATACTGGAGAGAACCTAAGATGGCAGCTAGGTGAGACAGGGCAAAATAACACCTCCGTGAAAAACACTAGATAAAAACCAGAAGGTGACCCAGAATACCAGTTTCAGTGATGCACCAGCTGGACAAGGTCTGCAAGAACCACAGGGGCCGTACACTTGGTGAAAACGCGAGTCTGCATTCTGAAACAAGTGAGTAAGCTGGCTGAAAGACCCGCAGCCACGCTGCAGTGTGGGGAAGCCGGGGGTTGGCATTTGGAGATGGGCTGGTTCTTAAAAAAAAAAAAAAAAAAAGGGAAAAACCCAGGAGTGGCTGCATTTGCGACAGTGAAAACCGCGCAGTGAAGCACGGCAGAAGCAGGCTGAGCCAGCCTCACAGTGTCTGGCATGGAGGATAGCCCGCTGCAGATTCCCTCAAGGCCAGGGGAGCGGAGGGGAGAGCCGGAAGGAGAAAGAACCCCGCTGCTTGCAGCCGCTCCGCGGCGGGCTGGAGACGCTCCTGGCCGGGGCCGTGCCCACAGCCCAGAGCCGCGCCAGTTGTGGGAAGGAGGAGCTGTGCGAAGACAGGGGAGGGGTTGAGACGCCCCATCCAGCCATCTTTGCATCAGGCTGGGAGTGCCCCTGCATGGCCCGGCGGCCTGGGGCTTCCCTTGAGGGATGGCACACACTTGTGACGTAGCACAGCCTTCCCTCAGCAGAGGTCCTGGAAGATGACAGCTGAGAAGGGGGGCCCGCTCGGAAAACCCAGGGACATTATGTCAATGCCGGTGGTTTGTGGGTCAGCGTCAGAGAGGATCGGGGGCAGAACTGAAATGAAGGCTTAGACTCTTGCAACAGCCTTGAATCTCCAGGATCACCTGGGAGGTCTGAATATTAAAGCTGCCCTGCCTCCCCAGCCACCGGGACACACGCCCCACATTCAGGGCGGATGGCTCCAGTAACACACCCAAACTGAGTTCACCAACTGAGCCCCACAAGAATCATTTCCCCACACACCACAAGAACAAAGTTGAGAACTGACTTGAGGGGTATAGGTGACTTGCAGACACCATCTGCTGGTTAGTTAAAGTGTACACCACCAACTTGTATCTCTGAAAAATTAGATTGGTATTTTTTTTTACAACTTGAAAGAAACTTATCAAGCAAAGCAAATGCCAAGAGGCCAAAAACAACAGAAAATCTTAATGCATATGATAAAACCAGATGATATGGAGAACGCAATCCCAAAGACCCAGATCAAAATATCAGAAGAGACACAGTACTTGGCACAATTAATCAAAGAACTACAATTGAGGAATGAAAACATGGCAAAGGATATAGAGGATATGAAGAAGCCCATGGCACAGGATATAGGGACATAAAGAAGACCCTAGAAGAGCATAAAGAAGACATTACAAGAGTAAATAAAAAAATAGAAGATCTATGGAAAGAAAAGAAACTGTTGGCCAAATTAAAAAGACTCTGGATACTCATAATACAAGATTAGAGGAAGCTGAAATGTCTCAGCGTCCTAGAAGTCCACAGAACAGAAAATGAAAGAGCAAAAGAAAGAATGGAGAAAAAAATCAAAAAAATCGAAATGGATCTCAGGGATACAATAGATAAAATAAAACGTCCAAACTTAAGACTCATTAGTGTCCCAGAAGGGAAGAGAAGGGTAAAGGTCTAGAAAGAGTATTCAAAGAAATTGTTGGGAAAAACTTCCCCAACCTTCTACACAATATAAATACACAAAGCATAAATGCCCAGCAAACTCCAAATAGAATAAATCCAAATAAACCCACTCCGAGAAATATTCTGATCAGACTCTCAAATAATGAAGAGGAGCAAGTTCGAAAGCAGCAAGAGAAAAGCAATTCACCACATACAAAGGAAACAACATAAGACTAAGTAGTGACTACTCAGCGGCCACCAAGGAGGCAAGAAGGCAGTGGCATGACATATTTAAAATTCTGAGAGAGAAAAATTTCCAACCAAGAATACTTTATCCAGCAAAACTCTCCTTCAAATTTGAGGGAGAGCTTAAATTTTTCACAAACAAACACTGAGAGATTTTGCTAATAAAAGACCTGCCCTACTTCAGATTCTAAAGGGAGCCCTACCAACAGAGAAACAAAGAAAGAAGAAAGAGATATAGAGAATTTTAACAGACACATATAGAACCTTACATCCCAAATTACCAAGACACTCATTTTTCTCTAGTGATCATGGATCTTTCTCCAGAATGGACTAATATGCTGGGACATAAAACAAGCCTCAATAAATTAAAAAAAAAAAAATTGGATATACTCAAAGCACATTCTCTGACCACAAAGGAATACAAATAGAAGTCAATAATTTGTGAATTGTAATTCCACTATTTACTTCCTACGTGATATAAAATACACAAACTCTAATGACAAATCAGTGGTTTTGAACTCAATGTAAAATATGTAAGTTTTGACAAGAACTATATAAAGGAGGGGGAATGGAGGAGTATAGGAGCATAGCTTATGTGTCCTATTGAAGTTAAGTTGGTATCAAAGAAAAACAAGATTGTTATGGATTTAAGAGTTTAATTTTAAGCCCCACAGTAAACACAAAGAAATTATCAGAGAATATGACCATAGAGATGAAAAGTAGAGTATGGGTTAAGAGAAATGGGGGAAGGGGCAATGGGGAGTTAAGAAATGAGTGTAGGGTTGCTGTTTGAGGTGAAGGTAAATTTCTAGTAATGGATGCTGGGAAAGAGCATTACAACATTCTAAATGTGATTAATCGCACTAATGGAAGGTTAGGAAGGGGGTAGAATGGGAAGATTTAGGCTGTATATATGTTTCCACAATTGAGAAAAAAAAAAAAGGACAGTCTAAACAGATGACAATTGAATGCCAAGGATGACCCTGGATGGGATCTGAGGATGGAGGAGAGGAGGCTCAAAGGGACACAGTTGAGACACAGGGGAAAAAAAAAAAAAAGGAAATATAGAATGTAAGCTTTGTATCAATGTTGAATCTCTTGTACTTCTTAGCTGCATTTAATGGGATTGCATAAAAGACTGTTCTTGTTCATGGGAAGTGTATATGTGAATTATAGTGTTTGTTCAAGGATGGGTGCAGCTAGCTCTCACACATTCAGAAGACAGAGCAACAGATGATGGATGATAGGGAGGGAGGGAAAGAAATACCCTGTGACAGCAGGTTAAAGTTGGTGGACTGGGCTATCTGGGGAGGGGGGTCAGGGTATGATGGAGTTCTGTGTGTGGTGTTTGTATTGTTTTTGCAACTGTTCCTATAACTTGGAATTTATTTCAAAATTAAAAATTTAAAAAAATTAAAAAAAGAGCTAATACTATAAAACTCTTAAAAGAAATCAAATCATAGGGAAACATCTTAAGGACCTTGTCCTAGGCGATGGGTTTTAGATTTTACACCAAAAGCCCAAGCAATAAAAGAAAATATAGATGGGCCTTTCATCAAAATTAAAAGCTTTTATGCATCAAAGGATCCAAGCAAGAAAGTGATAAAACAACCTAGAGAATGGGAAAACTTGTGGAAGCCAAGTATATAATAAGGGTTGATAATAAGAATGTATAAGAATATCAATGTCAAGAATATGAAGTATATTTAAGATTCTTATACTACCTATAAATTGCCAAAATGTTATTTTTAGGTATAGAGCGAAAAGATAAATACATACTTTGTAAACCATTGAACAAATACTAAAAATATTCAGAAAGATAAACAGCAAGTAAGTTAAAAAGTAGAGATCAAAGGAATCCTAAAAAATACTCAATCCAGAGGGGGGGGGGAAAGGGTGTAAAAGAACGAGTGACACACAGGTGAAACAGAAGAAGAAAAAAACGAGATGGGCAAGTTAAACTCAACCATATCAATATTTACATTAAATGTAAAGAATCTAAACCACAGGTCGGCAGACTGCAGCCCGGGGCCAAAGCCACCTCGCCACCTGTTTCCTTTCCGTGAATAAAGCTTCAGGGGCACAGCCACGGCCACGGCCACGGCCACCCAGGTAGGACAGTCCAGGGGGATGGAGTGGGGCAGCTGGAAACAGACCAAATGGTCCAAAAGCCTGAAACATTTACTCTGGTCCTGACAGAAAAAGTTTGCTGGCTCCTGGTCTAAACACTCCCTTTAAAGGCAGAGATTCTCAAATCGGATTTAAAAGAAAATAGCAAAAGCCTATATATATACATATATATATATACACGAATTCTTATAACTTAATAAAAACATGAGCAACCCAATTTAAAAACGAGCCAAGGATCTGAACAGACGTTTGTCTAAAGATGATATTCAGATGTCCAGTAAGTATATGAAAACATGGTGAATAACATTTGTCATTACAGAAATTCACACTAAAACTCAATGAGGAACCACTTCATGCCCACCAGGATGGCTATTATTAAAAGCCTGCAAATACGTGCTGAGCCCTCGATCATGGGACTTGCCCTTATGAAGCTCGTTATCGCAAAGGAGAGTCTAAACTTGCATATAATTGTGCCTAAGAGTCTCCCCCTGAGTACCTCTTTGTTGCTCAGATGTGGCCTCTCTCTCTCTAGCTAAGCCACCTCGGCAGGTGAACTCGCTGCCCTCCCCTTACGTGGGACCCGACTCCCAGGGGTGTAAATCTCCCTGGCAATGCAGGATATGACTCCCGGGGATGAATGTGGACCCGGCATCGTGGGACTGAGAGTATCTTCTTGACCAAAAGGGGGATGCAAAATGAGACGAAATAGTTTCAGCGGCTGAGAGATTTCAAATGGAGTCGAGAGGTCACTCTGGTGGACATTCTTATGCACTATATAGATAACACATCTTAGGCTTTAACATATTGGAATAGCTAGAAGTAAATACCTGAAACTACCAAACTCCAACCCAGCAGTCTGGACTCCTGAAGACAATTATATAATAATGTAGATTACAAGGGGTGACAGTGTGATTGTGAAGACCTTGTGGATCACACCCCCTTTATCTAGTGTATGGATGAGTGGAGGAAGGGGGATAAAAACTAAAGGACAAATGGGGTGGGATGGGGGGATGAATTGGGTGTTCTTTTTTCACTTTTATTTTTTATTCTTGTTCTGGTTCTTTCTGATGTAAGGAGAATGTTCAGAGATAGATTGTGGTGATGAACGCATAACTGTGTTATCATACTGTGGACAGTGGATTGTATACCATGGATGATTGTACAGTGTGTGAATGTATTTCAGTAAAACTGAATTAAAAAAAAAAAAAAAAAAGCCTGCAAATAGCAAGCGTTGGCGAGGATGCCAGGAAATCGGAACCCTCGTGGATCGAGGATGAACAATGGTGTGGCCACGGTGGAAAAGGTTGGTGGCTCCTCAGAAAGTTATGGAATTCTCACCTGACACGGCAATTCCACTCCTAGGTGCAGACCCCAAAGAACAGCAAGCAGGGCCCCGGGCAGCTCTCTGCACAGTGTCCCGCACGGCCGCACTCACAGCAAGCAGGATGTGGCAGCCACCAAATGTCCACCCGAGGGCTGGGTCAGCAGAATGGGTCCGGCCCCTCCACAGACATCACCCAGCCGTGAGAAGGAATGAAGTTCTGAGGCAGCGACACGGCTGGACCCCGATGTCACGTTGGGTGAAATGAGCCAGACACCAGAGGACATAGACCATGTGATCTCATTTATGTAAAATAACTAGAAGACGTAAACTCACAGAGATAGAAAATAGGGACGGGCCACCTGGGGTGGGCTGCAGAGAATGGGGGGCTCCTGCTTCGGGGGTCTGGGGTTCCTGTCTGGGTGGGGACGGAGCTGCGACACTGTGGATGTGAATCCCACTGCATGGCAGCCCACGAGACTTTGGGATGTGAAATGTTGTATGTTACCGCAATCATAATTTTTAAAGAAAAGTTATTTCATTTACGGGAAACTTCCCAAACAGGCAAACCTATAGACACAGGGAGATCGGTGGCTGCCAGGGCCTGGGGAGTCAGGAGGACAGCGAGTGACTACGAAGGGGCACGGGGTTTTGGGGGTGAGAATGTTCTGGAACTAGACAGTGTTGATGGTTGCACAGGAATTTGAATGTGCTAAACATGACCTAATTAATTGCACACTTAAGTATAGTTAATTACACGCTATGAGAATTTCACCCCAATAGAAAGAAATCAAAGGCGAAGTAAAAAAAATCCCCCAAACCTCTGCAAAGCAAAACCATGCCATAACTGAACACCCTAAATCTGCAGTGATCATATTTCATTTGACACCAACTTCTCTTCAGCAGCACACACACTTCTCTGGACTCCTTTGCGTACTGTACGCCCCAACCATAGACTGTTCGCTTTGCACGCGTCTGTGTCTCGGCACCTGTCACACACCAGACAACACAACGGCAGTGGCATTCACAGTCGCCGTCTGCTCACCTTCCTGCAGGTCCGTCTGTGTGCCGCTCTGGCCCGCTGGCCCGTGTCCCTTCCTTCCAGTCTAAAGAACCCCCCACAGCACTGCTTGTAGGGCAGGTCTCGGGGTGACGCGCTCCCTCAGCTTTTATCTGGGGATGTCTCAACCTCACTTTTGAAGCAGTCTTGCCTGATATAAAATTCTTTACATGTTTGGTCCCACTCCCTTCCTACCTCCACGACTTGTGATGAGGACTCAGCACACCGAGCTCCCCTGGGTCACACTGAGACTCCCCGCACACAAGTCGTTGCTCTGCTCTTGCAGCTTCGAGAACTCTCCCCTTGTCCTCCGCATTCAACAATCTAATCAGACAGGCCTGGGTGCGGCTCTCTGAGTTCATCCTGTCTGGAGTTCATTTGGCTTTTTGATATGCACATTTATCCTTTTGTTACATTTGGGAGGTTTTCTGTCATGATTTCTTTGAAAATGCCTTTTTGCCCCTCTCTCCTCCTTCCAGGACTCCCACATTGTGTCCATCAGTGAGTTTTACAGTATCCTAGGCTCAGACTGTTGTTTTTTATTCCTTTTTCCTTTCTCCTTTCAGTTGTCTTGTCTTCAAGTTCACCAATTCTTTCTTCTGCCAGCTCTAACCTGCTGTTGAGACCCTCTAGGGAACTTTCCATTTCAGTTCTTGTGTTCATCAACTCCAGTATTTCTATTTGGTTTCTCATATTCTTCATTCATTATTTTCCTCGTAGCCTTTAGTTTTTCTCTCTTTGGGCATACTGAGGATTGTTTTTTAAAAAACTTTGATATGTCCAGAGTCTGGTCCTCTTCATTGATAGTTTCTCTATTTTTACCTTGTTCCTTTGGATAGACCACTATTCATACATTCATTCATTTCTTCTTCCTTTTTTTCTCTTTTCTTTCTCTTGTAATCTTTTGTTACACTCTTGCAAAACTTAAAACACTTAAAAATTTCAAAGTGTTCACTTGCAGATTTAGTCCCTGGGCTATCTGTTCCTTAAGTTTGTATCCAGCTACTGATGACTGACAGTTTCTTGAAAACCAGGAGCTAACCAATGCAAACCAAAGCAAAAAGCACCTTTCACCGTCTTTGCCAACTGGCCCCTCTCTGGCCGGGGGTTTCCTGCAGAGCTTTCTCTCCCATCGAGCTCAGCCGAGGTGAACGTGCCTTGTGGGGTCCACGCTGCCCTAACTGAGCCTGCGTGGAACACGGAGCCTGCTTCTTTCCCTGAGCTGTGCTTGCTATGAAACAATTAGAATGTGCAAATTCATTCTATCAGAAACTGGAATACAGGCCATCAGGTTATACATTGGGGGTGGTATGGGGATTTAGTGCTTAAAACGTAGAGTTTCTCTTTTGACTGATGGAAAATTTTAGTAATTGGCGGTGGTGGCGATGATGATGCAACACTGTGAACGTGACTAACAGCATTGGACTATGCATTCGAATGTGATTAAAAGGGGAAAGTTTACTAGAATAAAAATTAATACAAAAACCCCACAGGACTATACAACACAGTGAGCACCAACAGAACGAGATCTAGTCAGCAACACAATTAAAAAAACATTCTTTCGTGAAGTGTGACAAACATCCCACACCAAGGCAATGGGTTAACGGGGGGGGGGTGGTATATGAGAACCGCATTTCACACGACTGTTCTGGAAACCGATGACTCCTCAAAATACAATTAAAAGAAAAAGAAAAGTCCATAAACCACTTCAAATGAGAAGCTGGAGAGAGGGCCTGCCTGGCCTCTCCCAGAAAAGGATTCATCTCCCAGAAACTTGTAATGGACCGAAAGGGCCCGAACCCCAAATGGACGTGGTGTGGGCAGCAGACCGAGCAGGCAGCGGGCCACGGGCCTCTTCTCATGAGCACACAGCACGGAAAGGGCACAAGGTAAGGGCCCAGCCTCCCAGGCCGGTGACAAAAGTCCTGCAGCCGCGGGCCAGCCTGAGGGGACACGGGGAGCCTGCTGTGCAGGGGACACTGGTGGTGCCCTCTGGTCGAGGGCCCGCATCTGGCCCTGGCTGAGCAGAAGTCCCCGAGGACACAGCCCAGCACGTGGGGCGACAGCTCTCCGTTCAGGCTCGGGCCTGGGGATAGGAGGGGAGGCTCTGGAAGCCCACGGCAGCCCGGCAGCCCTGCTGGGGGCCACAGGGGAGCCCGTCACCAACAGAAGGCAGCACCCAGCGCTGCGTGCACAGGGCGGCTGCGGAGCAAGAACGCGGAGGAAGGGGACGGAAATGTGACGTGGGCAGACTGCACGGCCCCAGACCCCTGACCCCGTCCCGGAACGAGGCCGTACATGCTAGGCCTGGGAGCTCCACTCTGTTGAGTTAAGATGTTTTTACTCAAAACATCTTTAATATTCAGACACACCCGGCCCGCAACAACAACTCAGAAACCAGGCCCGTTGTCACCGTGCTGCCACAGCACTTGGAGGCAGGCAGCAGGGCGAGGAGGGCTGGGCCTGGGGGGTCAGGCTGGGGGTCCTGTGCCTTGTGGCAGCCGAGGTGGGGGTGGGGGCACTGCTGGGGCCACCAAGAGATTGTTGGGGAACGAGCCCCCACCCGAAGAGGGGGCAGCAGTGCCAAGGGAGGGCTGGGACGCCCACGGCAGTTTGAAGGGCTGGGGGGGCACGAGGTGCAGGACGCCTGCCTGACGCCGGCACCCGGACGCCTCTGGGGCAGCCACACTAAGGAGGGGGTCCTCGCCACCAGGCCCAGGACAGCCGTGGCTGGGGTTCCTTGTCTGAGCACGTCCTGGGCACCGAGGGCGAGACGGCGTCCATCCCTGCTGGTGAAGTCTGTCTGTCTCCGGGAAGCTGGACAGGAGAACAGAGAACAGTCACGCGTGGCTGAGTGACCCTGGGGCCTGTCTGCAGGTGGACACACAGGCGCCCTCATGGTGTGGAAGGCCCACGTATGCAGATGGCCACACGCTACTGTGGACGTGGCCCGGCCTGGGGGAAGCACAGTCCCTGACACTCAGGCCAGGAAGCCGGGGGACAGGCTTGGAGATGTGGGTGTCTGCGGGGAGCCCCTGGGGGCCTGCGGACAATGAGGTCCCTCCTGGGGTGCCCAGTGTGGGAAAGGATGGCCTGAAATATCCGCTGCCCAAGTCCTAGGGTCTCTGCCCAGGGGGTCAAACCCCCTCAAGGGCTCCGTGCATCACCCGGGAGACAGGTGACCGTCCCTCCCCGGCCCCTCCCGGCGCCCCAGCCCCTCGCACCTGTCGGGCCGGCGGCTACTGCACGAGCCGGTAGGTGATGTACCTGCCCGCCGTCTCGCTGGGCCGGATGATCTTCACCACCTGCCAAGGCAGGGAGCGGCCATGGGGGAGAGTGGGCGGAGTGGCCGGGCCCTGCCCCACCCTGCCCCAAGGGGCGGCTCTCACCTGCCCTCGCTTTATCCCGAAGTAGCGGGCCACGGGGTCTCCCGCCTGGATCCTGGGCAGCTGGTTCTCGCGGAGTTTACTGGGAAGCTCGGTCAGGGAAAAAGCCACCCTGGGCTACGTTGGGGGAGGTCAACAGGCCAGAGGAGAAGGCGGGGAGGGGAGAAGGGGTGCGGAGAGGGGAGACGAGAGCGAGGGGCGGCGGTGAAGGACACCAGGAAGGATACTAGCGAGCCAGCAGCTCCGTCACCTCCTCCTTGGTCATGACCACGTGCTCTGGGACCAGCTGCCGAGGAGAGCTGCAATCAGCACATGGCCGGGGCCTGCGCTCCCAGGGGGGCCCTCGCCTCAGGGTGGAGTGGGGGCGGGTGGTCCCGGCACCCCTGCTTTCCTGGCACGGACCACCCCTCTGGCGCTCGCTCAGGGTGTTGGCAAGGGTCCCGGCCCCTCGCCCGGCCCTGACTCCACATGGACCACGGGGGGCTCTGCCCTGTGCTGGAACCAGGTTCCCAGGAGATATGGGCCCTGCAGGCCGGGGTGGGCCTGGGCACCTGCATTCCTAGCAAGCCTGTGTGGAGAGGCTCTGGGTGGGGCTGGGGTCCCCCGTCCCCCATCCCTCCCGGCCCCTGGCCCCCACCTCGTGCTCCGTGATGTTGATGAGCAGCTCCTGCTGCAGGAACTGCTCCAGGACATATTTGGGGGCCATGTCGACCAGGGACTGCGAGAGAGAGACACTGACCTCGCGCAGGGACCAGACGTGTCTCTCATGTCCCCTCCCCAGTGTAGACACCTCGGCCCTCGCCCACACCAGCACGTCAGCTGTGTTCAGTTCTCCCTGACAGGTAAGTGAGGAACACCAGAACCCCGGAAGGGACCGTGCCGGGACGGAAGGGCCACTGACTCTGCCCCCACACAGGGCCTGCCTGTGACGTCCGCACCCTGGTGGGGAGGCCTCAGGCTCGCTCAGCGTCCACGCTGCAGGGCTGCCCTGCCTGAGACCGCGGTGGACACTGGGAGCCAGGGACAGGGGGTGGGGGCGCCCAGGGAGAAACGGCCTCACAAGGAATCACGCAGCAGGAAGGGGAAATGAGGAGCCCACGCTTGGTGCCAAACACGAAGGGGCTGGGGCTGCTGCAACGACCCGGCTGCTCCCTGGGTGGGCAGCACGAGGCCCACCCCGGACCCCAGGTCCCTGTCCCCTGCCCCCCACCCCTGCCCGGTGGCCCACCTGCTTCGCCGAGGGCGTCATGCCCTGCTGCACCACGATGAGGGCCCGCGTGATGTTCTCCTCCTGCATGCGCTGGCAGTACACCTTGATGGTCTTGATGCCAACCTTTGGCTCCTCTGCAGACAGAGCAGGTACCACCTCAGTGCACCCCCAGCCACCTACCCACCACCCAGAGTCGTGGCCCCTTCCCCAGAGCTGCCCCTTCCCGCTCGGTAGCCTTGGTTTCCCCAAGCAGCTACTTCCCCAGACTTGGGGGAACGGGCAGGAACCTACAGCCCACCTGGACTGAGCACACCCCCTCTGGAAGTGAGGACTGGGCATCTTGGGGTTCAGTTGTGGGCCCCAAGTGGTTCTGGGCTTTGGGAACCACCAGGTGAAACGGCTGGGAGCCCACGCACAGTGCGGCGGGGGTGTAAGGGAAGCAGTGGCTGACACCGGGGGTCCTGGTCTGGCAAGAGCCCCCGACTCGGGACATCAGGCCTGGGGTTCATAGTGGCACATGGGGCCTGGGGCCAGGTCACTGAGGCCTGATGGACCCGATGGCCTCCAGATGGTTGGGGCCTGGGTGCCCACCAGCCATGAGGCTTGGGGCAGACTCCCAGCCGGGCTGTGGGCGTGCAGGTGACAACATCCCGGCCAGACCCGCCCACCAGCAGGGCAGGAACCTGAGTCCCATTGTCCGTCAGGCTGAGAGGAGCGGGAGCGCCCCCACTGTCACCCCCGAAGCAAGAGGCAGAGCCCAGACCCCTGCCCCCAAGTCCAGCAGGGTCCGGGGAGGCGGCAAGCAGCAGCAGACACCACACACTCCGGTGAACATGCCTCACACAGGAGGGTGCGGCCCCTGGGCTGCTCCAGCACCACTGCTGCCCACCCACTCAGCTCCAGTGCTGAGCTGGGCCCCAAAGTGCTCCTGAAGCAGCAGGGCCCCCGACTCAGGAGGGTTAGAGCCAGGCTGGGGGAAGCCAACCACGGGCAGTGTCGGTGTAGTAGGCACCAAGACAGCAACGTGGGGTCCCGGGACGCAACCCAGGGCTCTGTGGGGCTCCTGGAAGAGGAGGTGCTCAGCTCAGTCTCCAGGAATGAGGGTGGCAGCCGAGCAGGCGGAGCCAAAGGAGAGGGTGTGGGGGCAGGTGGTGGAGGGTGCAGGAGGGAGACTGCGGGGATGGGGCAGGAGGCGGAGCCAAACCTGAGGTTGGAGGGTGGGGACGGGAGGGACGGGGTGCAGCCTCAGGGATGAGAGAGAAGGGAACTGAGCAGAGGAACTGGGAGGCACCACCATCAGGGGTCAGAGGTCAGCAGCCTCGCTCCCAGCAAGCAGGGGGCTTTCCTCCGGAGCAGACACCGGGACACGCGCCCAGGCAGCCACCGCAGGGCCTCACCCGGGAAGAAGACGAACATCTGGTCGGTGGGGTCGTCGTTGTGGGCCACCAGCACAGTGAGGTCTGTGCGCCGTGGCCGCCCTTCACTGGGCTTGTCCCCAAACTGGGCTTTGAACTCCTCCAGCGTCTGGTCCAGCTCGTCCTGGGTCACCAGGTAGCCGCGGTCGTGGCACAGCTGCCGAGAGAGCCGGAGCCAGGTGACCCCGGGGTGCAGGCAGCAGGAGCCCAGGCCAGGGAGATATGCCCTTGGGGGATGGGGGGCCCCGTGATTCACTTGCTCGTGGAGCAGGACATGGGGTGGGCAGGCCTGGAGTCACGCAGCTGAGTAACAGCAGCAGTGGCCGAGCACTGGGGGCCATGTGCTCTGAGCTGCTGTCACCCTGTAATCCCACAGCCATCACGGGAGGGGACCAGGGGGCCCCCAGGGGCTCAAGGAGGCGACAGGCCTTAACCAGGACCACGGGCCTCACGGGACCCCCACCAGGATGGAGCGGACAGCTGAACCCAAAGTCAGGGACCAAAATGGTCGTGACGCCGGCTGAGAGTCAACAGGGCCCGAGAGAAAGGCAGCGGCAGTGAGGGGACTCAGGAAACCCAGCTGTGGGGACTTCCCAGGGGACGGGGGAGTCGCACGTCACAAGGCAATCTCTCTACTGAGGAATGTGATAATGAGAACGCTGATTCTCTCTCCATGCCACTCTCATACACCGTATTTACTGAAGCAAATTTCTCATATTTACTCAAGTAAATTTTCAAATGACAGAAAGTGGAAAGGCCTCACTATAGTAACTGGGGCAGATGACTCACACCCTTCAAGTCCCATACTAGAAGATTATACTGAAAGAGAAGCTAAACCGTTAAAAAAAGCAGAAAGGTTCTCTTAACCTTCTCAGATACAGATAAGGTGTAATCACCTGGGCCTCTGTGGAAACAGGATGGGCTGCAACTGCTACTTTAATCATAGAGAAGTCATAAACAATGTAGCAAGGTTGAATACAGTGCTAACCAAATGTATGTTTATCAATACGATGTAATGGATAAACTAGTTGTAAAATAAAATAAAACACATTAGCAAGTTAGAGAAGAGTAATAGTAACCTCTTTTCTAATTTTTATATAAGTATCTTACATTGTGATTACATAAATCATGGATTTATTAGTAAAAATATTATCAGTAGAATTTTACAAACATTCAGGCTAAGCCTCTGATAATGTGAATACCTTCCTTTGATCTTGAACCTCTCATGGATGGAGATGCTTCACTTTGTGAGACATTCATGTTCATGAAGCATCATTTAATGTAACAACAGGATATGATTTAATTAAAGTTACTCTAAATCAAGATGTTATACACTCTCTGTAACTGAGACACGGGGGTAGCTCTCTGATCCCATGTCCGGCTGTGTCTGGAGGAACAGGGGCTCCCAGGCTTGGTAATGTATCAATTAATTTTCACATTGTAAACTTGTTCCTTTTACCTTAAATGCTCCTTTTAGTAAAAATGTGTTAAAGGTGAATTCTTGTCTCGAGTGCTCTTTACTTTTAAACTATTGTCTGTCCCTAGACTCTTATTTGAGCGGATGTTACTTGACGAAGCCCAAACCCACCGAATCCCGACCTGATGAGGCTCAGGCCTTTTCTGAGAAAGATCACAGGTTTGAGGAGTAAAGAGACGCACCCAAGCACTCCCGCCAGGACGGAGCCCGAGCAGCTGAACCCAGCCTCGCAACCACCTTGCAAGACCACTCCAAAGTCAGGGACCACACAGGGGTGACGCCGGCTGGGAGTCAACAGGGCCCGGGAGAAAGGCAGCCAGGGGACCCAGGAGAGAACCCGGCCGCGGGCCAGGAGGCGGCCCGGCTCTCACCTTCCCCGTCCCCGTCCCTTCCTAGGAGCCCCGATGCCCGAGGCGGGGACAGAGAACCAGGCCCCGGCCAGCCCCGTGTGTCTCCTTCGCCAGGCCCGAGACCCCAACGCCCCAGCGCCCCGTTCTCAGGCCCGGCCGGCCGCTGCTCCCCTCACAACAGGGGCCACCCGCTCGTCGCCCCCTCCGGTCCCCGCACGCTCCCCCACGCCTCACCCCCGCCCCCGGGACCCTCCGACTCTCCCCACGCGGCCCGGAGCGTTCCCGCCTCCGTCCTCCTCACCTGCATGATGGTCTTGCGGATCTTCCAGAGCCGGTACGTCTCCTCCTCGTCGTCCATGGCCGACTCGCCCCTCGCCGCCGCTCCGACTCACTGCGCCTGCGCCCACCGGGACCCGCGCGGACGGCGCCTGCGCCAAGCTCCGGTCAGGCCCCCTTGTCCCGTCCCGTGCAGGGCTGGGCTCAGCGAACGCCGGAATACAGCCGCCTCCAAGTCAGGCAGCGACACGGACAGCCCGAGGGCTTCCGCGGGCGGCGGTTGGCTGCGCGAGAGCCTGAGAACGGCCCCGCCCACCCGCTCCTCGGCACTTATCGCGTGGCTTTGGCTGCAAGGGCCCCCGGGAGTTGTAGTTTCCGCTCAACGCCAGGCTCTGGGCTGCAGTTTAGAATCCCGGAAGATAGAGGCGAGATGCGGGGCAGGGAACTGGGTCCCTGACCGGGTCGGGGTCTGCCCAGCGCCTAAGGACGGTCGGACTGCTTAGGAGACGCTCTATAAACACATATGCATTAAACTCTAGGGGGCTGGTTCTGTCTGCACGCTGCCCCTGAGCCTCAGTTTCTCCATCTGTACAATGGGAATCAGTGTCCCGAGTTTAGATCTACAGAGATCCTCGGGCCTGGGAGGGGCTTGGCACCGTGCCTAGTGCTTATTAAGCGCTCCTACCTCTGTCTTCAGCTTTGCCCACCCCTGATCCCCAACCCACGGCCCCCCTAGACTCACTGTATCTTTGTGAACCACTGGCCCAGCCCAGCATCTCCTGCTTTGTCAGCAATTCGTAGCTGCTCATTCAGTCATTCAGTTAATTATTTACCAGGCAACCACAGGGACAGCAAACTCAACAATACAGCAGAACAAGAGCCCCTTGCATTGCAGGAGAAGACAGAAAATAGAGAGGGCGACATAACACCACTTCTCCCTGTAACTCTCTGGAAGCACGCTGAGCTTTGACTTCTCTTGTGTTGAGAAAAGAACACAGGCTCAGATGTTTCCCCAAAATGTGCACGCAAGCCTCTGGCACTCGGCCGCCTTTGCCCCCAGCCCTGTGTGCCTAGAGAGGGGTTGCCGTAGGTGCTGGCACACTCAGGTGTCTGTGTCACTATCTGTGGCAAGCTCACGGCAGCCCTTTAAGTTGCTTAATAAAGGCCTGAGGACCGGCCACCAGGCGTCCAGTGCCTCTTTCTTCTGGTTCTCAACAGGATCACCAGTTATGGGGTGCTTGGGGGCAGTCCCGTCTGGGTCTCCCCTTATTTCTTCGTTCACCACAAGGCAATGCAGAGCGGTAAACATAAGTGAATGATGCACCATACAAGGTGACGAGGCCACGGAAAGAGAAGCAAGGCAGGGTCGGCGAGCTTGGGGGGCTGCGGAGCAAGTGGGGCCCCAGGGAAGGCACTGAAGAAAGGTTTAAGCAAACACCTGATGCAGGCGCAGGTAGGTGCCGCATGGCGTCTTGATGGACAGCGTCGGGCAGGGGCTGGCCTGGCCGGGGTGCTGGCGGCAGGGAGGTGGGCGCAGGAGAGCAGGCGAGGGGCCGGGAAGATGGGAGGTCAGCGGGGCAAGGGGTCCAGAGCCGGTGAGGCCCGGCATCCGAGTGAGAAGCGTGGGTTCTGTTCGGCCACTGCACGCTTGGCGCTGCTGTTTTGGGGACAGGCTGGGAGCCAGGGCGAGGGCGGGAAGGGCGACTGGCCAGACGTGCGGGTGGGTCCAGGTAGGGACGGGGTGAGCTGTGAGCTGTGGGGGGTTCCAGGTGCCTTCTGGGGATGGGGGGAGTGAGCCCTGGAGGATGGAGACTGCTCTGGAGGGAGGTGGGAGGACGTGGGAGGGGCAGATGGGGAAGGGGCTCCTGGGCAGGTGAGGTTGAGGTTCCCGTGGGACCCTGGGGGAGACATGGAGGGGGTGAGGGGGTGCCTGTGGAATTCAGGGTGCAGGGTGTGCTGGAGGTTAGGCCAGCAGATCACAACTGGGGGCGCCTGGGCCCCCGGAGGAACTTCAGGGACGTCTGGAGACATTTGTGGCTGTCATGGCTGGGGAGGGGTGCGGCTGGCCCAAGTGGGTCAGCACCCTACAGAGCCCGGGACACCTCGACATCAGCAGAAGGACCCAGGCGGCGGCAGGAGGCAGAGCAGCGGCCCAGTCCTGGCTGTGTGGCGTGGGGCAGGTTTCTTAACCTCTCTGTGCCCGGTGCTCCCACATGGCAAAGTGGGGACCAAACGGCCCCTGCTTCGGGTGGTAACTTCGGCCGTGGGAAACTGCGCTGGGTCCTGAGGACACCGTGTGACAAAACGCTCCCTAAGGAGGATGGAGGAGGAGGCAGCCGGGTGGCCCCAAGGGCAGGGGAGGGGCAGGGAGGCCGCCAAGTGACTTGGTTTGTCCTTGAAGGGGCGGGTGTATGTGGGGGGGAGCAGCTGGAGCCTCTGACCTAGATCCACGATCCCCGCGGGGCAGGAGGGAGGGACTCAGGGGAGCTTATCTGTAAGTGGGGGGCACCCCGGGACATGGCAGAGGCTGAGCCTGGGGAGGGGTGGCCTGGGCTGGGGGCCCACGGCAGGTGGACCGGCCGGAGCGTGTGGGTTCAGGGTGGCCTCGGGGTCCCTTGGGGAAGTGGGGGGCGGGGGGGGGCACATGGACACGGAGGAGGGGTGGGTGGCATGGGGGCCACAGAAACTGGGGGCTCCCCAGGAGAGTACACATAAGAGTGACCCTGGGACCCTACAATTCCAGGCCCAGGCACACGCCCCAGAGAACTGAAAAGCATGTCCAGGCACGGACTAGAGAAAGTGGAATCAACCGGCCGTACAATGGGCTATTTATTATTCAGCCGTAAAAAGTACAAGTGCTGACTTTTGTTCCCACTTGGGTGAAGCTTGAGGGAAGGAAGCAGAGAGCAGAGGACCAAGCTTGCGTAACCCGGATTGCTACGGAATGTCCAGAACCGGCAAATCCCGCGGGGCAGAAAGGAGATTTGAGGCTGCAGGGGGCTGGGGAGGGACGGCGGATCTCTTGTTGGGGCGATGAGACTGTTCTGAAATCAGACGGTGGCGATGTTTGCACAACATTGTGAGTGTACCAAAACCCACCCAACGGGACGCCTGACAGTGGTTAAAATGGAGGATTTTATTTTAAAATGAGAGGGGGGGTTAAAAAAAAAGGAATTGGGGGGCCGGGGGCCTCTGGAAAGGCCTCTGACCCGCTGACCAGCAGACACCAGCTTCCCCCATGGGGGACACACAGGAACCGGGGCTTCCCCAAGACTCATGCTGTGAAAATGCGCCCCTCTGGGAAGGGTGGGGAACGCGGCACCTCACAGCCTGGGTGTCCCCAGCCTAGCCCAGAGCAGCTCGGGGCAGCGTGGCCCTTTCCGCCCTGTCGCCGGGGCCGGGAACCGAGGCCGCTGCTTCCGCGCCCCTCCGGGCTCCAGCAGGGCGGGGCCTTGGCCTCCTGTTTTCCAGACGCTGAAACAGTCCCCCTTCGGGGAGGGTGTTGCCGAATCCAAGGAAAATGCGAAACATCTGAGCCTTCCCAGGGGCGAGCCCAGGGTCAGCAAACGGGGCTGGGGGGCCGTGACGGCCGTGGTTTCGGGGCTTCCAGGGCGGAGGCCGCTGGGTGGGGGGTCCCCAAGAAGTGAGGTGGCCCCGCGGAGCGCCTCCCCGCGCCCCGGGCCCTGTTGGCAGCTGTCCCGCGTCGTCGGTGCGCGCCAGCCGCGTGGGAACCGGGCACTCACACGCCAGGAACACCCTCGCGCGCACCTGCGTGTCCGTGGGGAGGTTCCCGGGGATTTGGGGGCGCAGCACGCCCCACCCGCACCCCGCGCCCTCGGGGAGACTCGGGCTACGCGCCCCCCGCGCGCGCACAACCGCTCGTAGCCCCCACGCGGAGCCTGCGAAGCCGCGGCCGCGCACCCCGGGCGAGCATGCGCGGTGGCCGCCCAAACAGCGCCGAGGGCCCGGCCCCGCCCCCGCCCCGCTCCCCGGCTCGCCATTGGTCGGAGGCAGCACGTGTCCGCGGCCGGCCAATAAGGGTGCGGGTGGGCGTGGCCTCGGGCGGGAAGGCGCGGCGAGCCGGCGCGCGGCCATTGGTCGGCCGGTCGAGGGGAGGAGCCGCCGCTCCCGGGCGACCCCGCCGCCGCGATGAGCTTCAGCCGCCTCTGCCGCCTGATCAAGCCCGCGCTGCTGTGCGGGGCCCTCGCCGCGCCGGGCCTGGCCGGCACCATGGTGAGCGGGCGCGCCGGCCGGGCGCCGGGGGCCGTTGGGGCCGCGCGCGGGGGGCGTCCGCCCGGGGGCGCGGCCGTTTCTCCCCCCTTCCCCATCCCGGGCCGGGGGTCGCACTCGGTCCCCTTGTCCGCGGCCGTCGGGCCTGCCGGGAGCGCTGAGCCGGTGGCCAGCCGCGATCGGGGCCGGGGGGAGCCCCAGGGCCGCGTCGCGGGGCTGCGGGGGGCTGCGGGGGGCTGCGGACGGCGCCCCCGGGCTAGGAGGGGGTCCTGGGCGGCGTCCGGGAGGCTGGGGGTGCAGGCGGCTAGCGGGGCTCCGCGGGGCGGCCGGTCCTGTGCGCGCCGGGCGCTGGCCCCGAGGCGGGGCCGGCAGAGGGGGGACACTCGGGTCACGCGCCGCGCCTCCGCGCCCTCCCCCCGGGCCCGTGCGGCGACGTCACACAGCGGCCCCGGGCGCCTGGAGACGCGCCCTTTGTCCCCGCGGCGCCGCGCGCCGGGCACAGGCGGGCACACAGCCGCCGGCATGGGCCGCGGGAAGCGGCGGGGCTGCCGGGGCGGGTGGCGGGCCGGATGCGCCAGGCGCCAGCCCCGGCTGCGGAAGGCCAGTAGGCGGAAGACCCGGGCCTGTCGGCGCCACAGAGCGCAACCCCGGCGGAAGAGACGCAGCTGCGAAAGGCCGGAGCCGGCGGCGCCCGCCGGGATCCCGCAGCCGTGCGGGATCCCGGAGCCCTGCGGCGTTCCAGACCCTCTGACCACCTTCGATGATTCTCCTGTAAATGGGCCGTTTAGAGACGCGGGCGGCGCCTCTCCGCGGGCCCCGGGCCCCGGCATCCTCCCTAGGGGCGCGGGGTTCAGGCAGCCGCCCCCAGCCCGGCCTCCAGCGTCTCCTTGTCTCGCAGTGCGCATCCCGGGACGACTGGCGCTCTGCCCGCTCCATGCACGAGTTCTGCGCCAAGGACATCGACGGGCGCATGGTGGGCTTGGACAAGTACCGGTGCGTGCCTGCGGGCCAGCCGGGGAAGGGCGCGCAGGGGGCCCCGAAGGGCCGCCCCGGCGCCCCCTGACCGTGCTCCCCTCGCCTCCAGGGGCTCCGTGTGCATCGTCACCAATGTAGCCTCTCAGTGAGGCAAGACCGACGTAAACTACACTCAGCTCGTCGACCTGCACGCCCGATACGCTGAGTGCGGTTTACGCATCCTCGCCTTCCCCTGCAACCAGTTCGGGAGGCAGGTGCGTGGGCAGCGGGGGGACCCTGGGGCTGGCGACTTTGAGGCCTCCGGGCTGGGAACTCGGGAAGGGGGTCAGGGCTCAGGAGAGCAGGGGGCGTTGTGGCCCCTCGCCCCGGCCCCCAGCGCCCTCGCTGTCTGCAGGAACCAGGGAGCAACGCTGAAATCAAAGAGTTCGCAGCCGGCTACAACGTCAACTTCGACATGTACAGCAAGATCTGCGTGAATGGGGACGACGCCCACCCCCTGTGGAAGTGGATGAAAGTCCAGCCCAAGGGGAGGGGCATCCTGGGGAAGTGAGTGCCCCCCACCAGGCTGGGGGTGGGGTCTGTCACAGTGGGTTGAGTTCCCCTGGGGAGCTCTCCTGACCCTTGTTCTCTTTTGCGTAGTGCCATCAAATGGAACTTCACTAAGGTAAGGGATTCTATAAGGGGGAACAGGCCCCCCACTTCCCCCCAACCACCCCCAAGTGGGTCAGCAGGTGGGCAGGGACCCCCAGGCTCGCCTCAGTGTCCCTGACCCTGTCCCCCTCACCGCCCCCCAGTTCCTCATTGACAAGAACGGCTGTGTGGTGAAGCGCTATGGTCCCATGGAGGAGCCCCTGGTAGGTGCCGTTTGGGGGAGCCCCGGGAGGGGGAGCGGGCAGGGTGCAGGGTGCCACATCCTGATGGCCCTTCCCCCACAGGTGATAGAGAAGGACCTGCCCTGCTATCTCTAGTTCTGCAAGTGTGTGCCGCCCCCGAGCCCCCTGCCCGCACCCCCGCCCGCAGTCCCAGAGCCTTCCGCCCGGCACCCATGACGGCCTGTCTGCAAACCAGCCCGCTGGTGGGGCAGACCCGAGAATCCGGCGTGCAGCCCCCGCCGAAGGAAGGACCCTGCAGTGGGCGCAGCGCGGTGCCCCCAACCCTGGCTACCTTGTGGGAATAAAACGTACAAACAGGCCTGCTCGGCCCTCCTGCCTGTGCGGGGGCCCCGGTGGCCGGGGTGGCCCTGGCACGTGTCCAGCTGCAGCCACCCCTGGAGGGGGGGGCTCCTGACTGCCCACTCGCGGCCTGAGCACAGTCTGGGAGTCGGCCAAGCCAGTCTGGGAGCCGAGCTGCTCTGCCATCCAGTCTCAGGGTGTGGGCACCGGCCCCGGGCACCCTGCCTGCCCTCTGGGCTCCATCTGGTCTGGTTTAGTGGGGCTCACCTTCCCCACTATAGTGTACTGCTGTCCCTGTGGCAGGGCTTGGGGGGGGGGTGGCCTGGGACCCAAAGGGGCTGGAAAACCTATCCTTGAGGGTCTGCCCTTCTCACTCCCATGGTGGGCCCAGCCGCCCCCTTGGGTCCAGCAAACCCCAGGGACAGCCAGGCAGAGGAGGGTTAGGGGTACTCCTCCACTCTGAGGATCCCCCTGGACTTCCTGCGTGGCTGGGGGCGGCTCCCAGGAGAGTGCATGGGCACCAGGCCATGGGTCTCGGACTCAAGTGCCCCCCAGTTCATGGGACAGGTGGGGGACCCCTGGTCCTGCACTTGGGCCCTGGCCCAGCTCTTAGGGAGCCCCTCCCACCCCCAGACTCCCCCTCCTGTGTGCATTAAGTGGGGAGCTGAGGAACCCTGGCACAGACTGGCCAGTGGCAGCTGCCCTGAGAACTGTACAGGACCACAGCGGACAGTGGCCCCTTGGGGCTGGAGGGTGGGGTGAGCCTGCACCCTTGGCCGGGGTCCCCAGTGGGCCTCACTGCAAGCTGCCCAGACCCTGCCCGCCCTGCTTCAGAGCAGAGGAACCTGCAGGTGGGGACAGCAGACCTTGGGAAGTAGTCAAAAGGCACATATATTTAAAAAATCTCTTTACATATATACACAAGTTATAAATACACATAGAAACCAGAGGACTGCTCCCCACCCCCCAAGAGGACTCTCAGGAGTCTGGGGAGGTGACTGAGCAATAACTTAGGGAGCAAGGGATGGGGAGCTGGGGATTGCATATATTAACGGGGGGTCTGGCCAGACGGCCCTGAGCACCTGGGTTTCCTGAGTTTCCAGCTCTTGGGACCACCCAGTTTCACGGGTGTCAGGGATAGAGCCTCCCAGTGCGGGCGGGGGCAGAGCTGGGGGCTCCCGACCCCACAGCCGAGTGCTTAGTGCCCCTGCCCCAGGCCTGAGGGCCGGAGAGGCTGGAGGCACAGGCTGGCAGCCCCTGCCTTTGAGGCCTCCCTTGGCCCCTGCACCCCAAGACTGAACCAGGCAGTGTCCCTACCAGGCAGGGCGTTGAGGGGTGTCCCCCCTAGTGCAGGGCCGGCCGGCGTCTGGGGGGCTGCTCAGGCACTGGACCCCGAGGCCCAGGAGGGTCAGGGGCTTGAGGAAGGCACTGCAGTGGTGGCCCTAGAAACGGAGGAGGGGACCGTCCCTCTCTCCCACACGACAGGCAGGGGAGCCCGGGCCTGTGCCTGCCCGCGCAGAGCGGGGATCCCTGGAGAGATCTGGGTGCCCGGGACCTAGGAGTTGGCGAAGGGCGGGCTAAACTGGATGACGCTCTGCCGCCCCGGCGGCCCCCCACCGCCCCCCAGGGGCCCGGGGGGCGCGGCGGGGGGCGCGGCGTGCAGCGAGCGCAGCATGTCCTCCAGCACCTCCTTGAAGTTGATGTCGCAGCCCTGCTGCAGGAGGTCGCCGGGGTCGGCGAGCGCGGCGGACGCCAGGGCGCCGGGGGTGCCGAGCAGCAGGGGGCTGGGGGCGGCGGGCTCCAGGCCCAGCGGCGGGAAGGCGAAGCGCGCGGCGGGCGCGGGGGCCTCGGCCGGCGGGCTGTAGGTCAGGTCCAGCACCTCGCCGGGGCCACGGGCTGGGGCGGGCGCGCGCGGCGCGGGGCCGGCCAGGGCGCGGGCGCGCCTGCGCTTCACGTCGGCGTCCATCAGCTGCAGCTCCTGCAGCACGCGCCGCACGCAGGCCTCGGGGATCTTGATGCCTGCGGGCCGGGGTGCGGTCAGAGGAGCCCCGCAGCCCCGCCCCCCCGACGCCGCAGCAACCCCGGCCCCGGCGCCCGACTCACCGACTTGCTTCTTCTGGTCCTTAGTCTTGAGGCGCACGATTTGCAGGTAGCTGCTGCTGGTGACCTCGGCCATGACGGCGGCGATGCGGCTCCAGACGCGCAGCAGCGCCCCGCACAGCATGTAGTGGTGGCGCAGCCGCAGCCCCTGCGCGCACTCCTTGCCCTCCAGCGCCAGGCGGCAGTGCCGGTTCCTGCGGGGCCGGGCGCTCAGACGCGGCCCCCGCGCTCCCCCAGCTCGCGCCGCCGGCCTCCCCACTGGCGCTGCTGCCCGCGGGGGTTTGGGGGTTCATACAGCTGCCCGCGGAAGGCGGGGCCCGGATCCCCGGCAGGACCGCCCCTCCCGGAACCCCGCCCCCCTGCGCCCCTCACCACGCCGCGTGGCTGCAGTGCGTCAGCGAGAAGGCGTAGTTGCTCTCCCAGTGCTCCTTGGCCTCCTCCGCCGTGACCTGGGGACGCGCGGCCACGTGAGCTTCGGGACGCCACAGGCCCCTCTCCAGCCATCCCACTGCCCATGTGGGGAACCGAGGCCCGAGGGACCGGGCACGTAGGGGCGGCGAGCAGCAGGAGCCCAGGGGGGCAGGGCAGGGCTTGGGGCAGAGGTGAGGCGCCTGGCTGGTGACACGGGGCCCTGGGTGCTTCCCGGCCTGGGGAGATGGGTGCCAGAGGCCCGCGAACGGTGAGCACCCCCCTACCCGGTGGAACCTCCGGCACAGGCCGTCGAGGGTCTCCAGCTGGCTCTGCCTGCCGATGTTGGGCTTGTACACCGTGAAGTGCTTGCCCCGGTTCTGCTCCGCCAGGAGGCAGCTCGGCTGGTTGCCACGGACCTGGGGGCATGAGGCGGTGGGCTGGGGCCGGGTGAGGCCCCCCGCCAGCCTGCTCGGGCATCTCCGCACCCCATGCCCCAGGCCCCCGCCCCACCGCGATCCCCACCGGTGCCCTGGGTGGGTGCCCACCTTGTAGGAGAGGTAGAAGCCCTCGTGCACACCTGTCAGCTCCAGCGACCTGGCGTAGGCCTCCTCCCACCTGAGGCCGCGGTCCACGCTGATCTGCCATGGGCGCGTGGGGTGTTAGTGGGCGGGGGGAGGTGCTAGTGGGCAGGAGGTGGGGGGGCTCCCACTCACCTTGTAGAAGACCACCTGCCCATCCTGGGGGTGCCCGGGGGCCAGGAACACCTCCTGGCTCTCCTCATAGATCTCATCGATGCCGGGTGCCAGATCTGGGGGGGGATGGGGCAGGGGACACAAGGTGAGAAGGTTCTGGCGGGAACTGAAAGACCCCCAGGGTGGAGGGGGACTGGTGGCTCCCATCTGCCCACCCCAGTGTGGCTCAGGGGGTTCCAAGTCTGGGTTTGGGTTTTGGGGAGCTGTCAGTCCCCTAGCCTCATAGGCACCCCAGAAGTAGCCCCAGGGTAGTGTGGTGGTGGGGTCCCCTCCTGGCCCAGCACCATGGGCAGATTCCGCCATCCCCGCCACTTGCACCATGGGGGCCCCTGGCAAGTCCTGGGGTAACAGCATCTGCTCCCTCCACGACTGTAAGGAGAAGCCAAGGCCACAGACGCAAGTTCTGATGAATAAAGCTTTATTGGCACTGCCGGCCCGTTCACTGGGGGCTGTCAGTGGCGTCTTGCTGCCACAGGGGAGCTGAGGGGCAGGCCGAGGCCCAGCCCCAGAGCTGAGACCAGGCTCTTGGGCCCTTTCAACGAGGGTCTGCTCCCAGCTCACCTGGGCCTGCCTGCAGGGCACAGGGGCTTTATGCCCCCCAAACAAGGCCCAGGTAAGGAGAAAGCCACGATCTCTATGTGCCCTGAACCTTCCATGAGGCCCAGAATCAACCACTCTGAGCCCACAGAGGGCCTGTCTCCTCGCCCCAGGCCCTCCTGTTAAGGTCCCCTCACAGGTGACACCAGTCCCTTTCCGTGCATCTCCCCCTCCTGGCCCTTGGGCCCTGTGTGTCCCGACCCGTGACCCCGACTGGGCGCTCACTGTGGAGGCAGAAGGCTTGGGAGCCTGGGAGCCGCTCCGTGTGCAGGCTGCTGGGGGGCTGTCCCGACCGCGGGGGGCACTCACCCAGGATGCCCAGGTCGTATTTGCCCTCCTTCTTGTCGGTCTCCACCAGGTGGTCGAAGGTGGCGGAGAAGTACTGGAAGAGGGCGTTCTGCTTGGGCACCTCCAGCCCCAGGATGCGGTTCAGGAACTTGGTGATGGAGCAGTCTGCGGGGTGGGGCGGGCAGCTCAGGCTGCGCCGGGGTCCACCCCCCTCGCCCCAGGGGCGCCCGCTGAGCAGGGGCCTCACCCTTCTCCACGTCCAGGCAGCCGGAGCGGGACTCCCGCCCGCCGATGCCCACCGACAGCAGCCCCTGCTTCATGTCTGCGAGGTGAAGGGGGCTCGCACCTCTGTCCAGGGGCCCCTGCCCACCCCCAGCCCCTGCCTGTGCCTTAGTTTCCCCATTCACAGAACTGGGTCCCAGGAGCCTCTCCCCGTGGGGCTGGGGGCAGGGCTCCCGGGAAGAGCCCAGTTATCTTTCCTCCCTTATTCTGACTTGCAAGAGCAAGGCGGGGACTTGTTCCCAGGGGACCGAGTCACGCCATGCAGCAAGGGGTGCGCCCCTCGACTCCCCCAGGGAGCAGGCCTGAGTGCAGCTGGGGGTCCTTCTGACACAGAAGCCGTCTCCACAGCCCCACCCTTTCACCGCTCGGGGCCCCGCTGCTCAGCTCCCCCCTCCCCCCAGCAGCCCAGCACGCACCCCGGAAGAAGGCGGCGGCCCCTCCGGGGTAGCCCTGGGGCAGGGGCACCCTGTTTTCCGTTTGGCTCAGGATGGTGCTGAGGACGCAGTTCAGGGCCCGCGCGCCGTACTGAGGAGGAGAGCGGGGAGGGCAGAGGGGGGGAGAGGGGAGGAGGGGGCGGGCCCAGGTCAGAGCCCGCCCCTCGCCGCCCCCGCCCGGGGGGGCTCCCCAGGCCCCGCCCCGCCGGCCCCGCCCACTCGGCGCAGGTACCTTGTTCTCGAAGTTGTACTTGCTCAGATCGCGGGACTCGGTGGCGCGGCGGTCCCCGTGGGTCAGGGCCCCCTGCCAGGGAAGGCCAGGCCGTCTGCTCCGGCTGCCGCCCCCACCCCCGCCCCGGCTCGCGGGGCCCGGCGCCCCCCTCCAGGGAGCCCGCCCGGGGCAGCCCCCGCCTCACCAGGCTCTCCAGGCGCTTGGCCACGATGGAGGCGAACCTCCGCTCCCCGGCCAGCTCGGAGATGAGGAAGACGTACTCGGGCGCCGAGACCTGGTTCGACCGGTGGGTGCGGCCTGCGGCAAAGGGGGCTCTCAGGGGCCGGGGCAAGGGAGGGGACCGGGGCTGGGGGCGGGGCCGGGGGCGGGGCCAGGGCGCACCGAACTGCTGGATGGCGCGGTCTGCGCTCCAGGGCAGCTCGAGCGTCATGTGCACGCGGCGCTTCTGGTTGCGCACCCGGCGGTCGGCCTGGAGCGAGACGCCCGAGCTGGACGCCTCCGAGATGATGGCGACGAGCTGCGGCGAGAGCGGCCCAGGGCGTGGTCAGCCGGCGGGGACCCCGCACCCCGAGAACATGCCCAACACCCCAGCTGGGCACCCCCAAAGGCCCAGGTGACAGCGACACTGAGCAACCCAACTGTGCATTTGGACGATTGTATAGTATATCAACAACCTCAATAAAATTTAATTTATTAAAAAAAAAAAAAAAACCAGCAGGGCCCCGGCACCCAGCGCCGATGGGGCGGGATTAAAACAGAAGCGCCCCCGGGTAGTCCCAGAGCGACGCATGCAGCACGCAGAGGCCAGGGAGGGGCGCCGGACACAGGCACAGAGTGGGGGCGAGAGGTGGCTCCCCGGGGCTCCCGCTGACCCGCCCCCGCCCCCGCCCCCGCGCCCCCCACCTTCTCCCCGCTCATGAAGCGCTCCTTCTCCCTGAGGTTCACGTGGTCGATGGACAGACCCTGCTCCGCCCGCGACTCGAAAGCCACTGTCCCGTCAGGCCTGGACACCACGCGGCCCTTCCTGCCCGTCATCTGGGGTCGGGGGAGCGAGGGGGGGCGGGCTGTCAGCTGGGTCGGCCACACAGAGTCTGGGGCCTCAGTTTCCCCACCTGCCTTGCTCTGCCGACCCCACAGCCCAGTGCAGTCAAGGAGCGGGAACGGGTGGGGGAAAGGCCTGGGGGCTGGCCCGCCCCGCACCCCCTCCCACGTGCTGGGGCTCACCTCGGCCACACACTCGGGCCCCCCGAGCTGGTCGATGAGCTCGTCCAGGGTGTTGACCGGCAGCTCCCGGCCCAGGGCCCGCACCTTGCCCAGCAGGTCCTGCTTCAGCCCGTCCACCCGCTCCAGCAGCCCGGGGCCGTGCAGGTCTCGCTGGGGGGTGCACAGGGGGCCTGAGGGGCGGGCACAGGGTCAGGGTCGGGAGGAGCACTGCACGGTGCAGGGTTGGGGTGGGACGGGGGCACGGGAAGACGGCCGGCTGCCGCCTTGTCCGCGATGGAACGGGCAGGGGGTGCGGGCTTCAGCACCAGGGGAACCGGGGGGCAGCCGGGAACCCCCTCCTGGGCCCTCAGCGCCCCGTCCACCCCACTCCCAGGCAGGGACGCCACGGGACAGGGCCAGAGCCGAGGGCACCCTCACCCCGCTCGTCGGCCTCCACGATGACCACATCGTCATCCAGCAGCGACTCTGGGGACGAGTGGAAGTCGCTGTCCAGGCCGGCGTCTGACTCGGTGCTGCTGCCGTCGCTGATGTGGATGACACCGATTGCCTCACAAGCCAGCCTGGGTGCCTTGGCCCCTCGGCCCCGTGGCCGCCCTGCGGGGGAGACGGTCAAGCCGGGCCAGGACCGGCAGCCCCGTTAGCACCAGCGCCCACCTCCTTCCAGCCCTGCTCGGGCCGGGGTGCACCCTCCTGCCACCCAGGCGGCCGGGGAAGGGTGTCGGGGTCCCGCTGCCCTGACGGGGCCCTTCACTGACGCAGACCCTGTCCTGTGCCTCTGTGGTGCCCGGGGCGAGGCTGCGGGCAGGTGCGCGGCAGGGACGCACTCACGTTTCCTCTTGCCGCCCGCCCCCTTGTCGCGCCTCCTCTTGGTGGAGGGAAAGTGCTTCTGGATCAGCGACAGGAAGACGCCCCTGCGAGCGAGAGGCGGCTCACTGCAGCTGTGCGCCCGGTGGGCCCGTGTGGGCAGGGGGCTCGGCGCACGGAGGGGCTGCGGCTGCCTCCTGGGGAGGCTGGGCCTGGGGACTGGGGTGGACGGGGCCCAGGTCCCCTCCTGCCCAGCCGTTGGAGAGGGTGCTCTGCCCACGGACGGCCTCCAGGGACGGCCAAGCGCCCCCCCCGCCCAGGGAGGGGACGCCTTGGGACTGCAGATTGGGAAGAGCCTGTGGCCCCTCTCCCCTCAGCCAGGCACTGGACACCCCCTGCACCCCTGGGGCTCAGGGACCTGCAGCTGAAGGAGCCAGCCTGGGCGCAAGGCCTCTGGGGGGCCGAGACCCCACCCAACTCACCCCCAAGGCTCCCCCCACCCAGGGGCCCCGCAGCCCCTGGCCCTGTGGGAAGTGTCCACCGCTGCCGGTCTTGTGGGGCTGCGAGGGGCTGGGGGCTGTGACAGGGACCCTTTAGCCCCTGGAGGCCCAGTTTGGGACAGGGGTGCCCAGAACCCATGAGAATGTGGTCCCCCTGCTCCGCCCTGGGCCAGGCCAACTCCATCCTCACGGCCGTGGGGTCCCCCTCCGCCCCTCCCCTGGCCCTGCGCCCCCCCGTTCCTGCTGTCCCCCTCCACGGTGTCACTCACTCAGCAGCAGACACAAAGCCATCGAGGCGTCCGTCCTTCTCGTCCAGCACCTCGCGGGTCCGGGCCTCACCCGTGGACTGCAGCCCGATGACCACACACTGTGGGGGGGACGGGCTCAGGGACCACCGGGCAGCTCCGGCCCCCAAGCCAGCACCCCCACTTCCTGCCCACTCTCCCCTCGGCAGGAACACCCAAGGCACAGCCTCAGGCTCCCGGCCCATCTGGGGAGCCCAGTTTCCTCCCGACACGGAGAACCGCGCTCAGCCCTGGAGACACGGGAGCCCCCGCAGCCCGGGGAAGATGGGGGCCGCGCCCGGCTCACCTTGTCCCGGGCCAGCTCCTCGCGGGCCAGCGCCACCAGGCGCCGCACCTTGGCGGCGATGCACAGGTACTTGAAGAAGCGCTGGTGCGCCGACCAGAACTGGCCCCACAGCGACTTGCGGGACTCGAGCCCGAGGAGGTCGGCCGCCTGCTGGAACACGCCCAGGGCCTCCGCCCACTGCGGGCACAGGGAACCCCATGTGGCGGCAACAGGGGCCCAGCGAGCCGTGTGGCACAGCCAGGGCGAGGCCCGCAGACCCCACCGGGGGAGCCTTCCGGAAAGCGCCGGGCGTCCTGAGGGCCGGCCTCGCTCTGCTCGGGATGTCAGAGCAGAGGGTCCCACCCGGGTGGCTCTGCCCCTGGGGTCAGTGGGCAGTGCTGGGGGACATTCCAGGTTGTCACGGCCACGAATGGGGGCTGCTGGCACCTCCAGGACCCAGGACGCCCCAGTGTCGGCCGTGCGAGGGGTCACCCCACTTTACTCTGACCTTAAAACAGCCCCCCCAGACAACGGGCCCTGAAACGGGCACAAGGGCCAACCGAGGTGGGCAAAGCACTCGGGAAGTCGGAGGCGGACTTGGCTTCCTACCCCCACCCTCGTCACAGTTGCCTCAAAACCCCAACCCAACATCGGGAGATGCGGGGCCCAGCACGGGTGGGCGGGTGGCTGCCTCCTGCAGCCCTGAAGGCCAGAGCGCTGGGGGGCCGGGGCGCAGGCACACGCACCAGCAGGGCCGCACGGTTGTACACGCGCTCGAAGGCCGGGGCCAGCGGGATCTCCTCGACGCGGAAGGTGACGCCCGAGAAGCTGAGCTGGCGCGCGATGTACATGCCACTGACCTTCATGTCCATGGCCACAATCTCCATGGCGCCCACACCCCTGCGGACACAACGGCCTGAGCGTCCCTCCCAAAGGGGACACCCGGGGCCTGGGCGTCCCCTTGCCCCTGGAAACACCCAGGGCTGGAGGCTCAGGGGGCGGGAACGGGCCGGCCATGCGGGAGGCGGCAGGGACAGCGCGTGCCAAGGCCTGTGGCCACACGAGGGTGGGCCTGGGGCCAGAAGCCGGTCTGGCCGTGCGGGCGGTGGAAGGCCACCCAGGCCCGGGACCAGCTGGGCGAGCCCCCCGTGCACTCACCTCTTCTCGATGGCGTGCAGGAACTCCTCAAAGGCCCGGAAGGGTGTGCCCTCGCCCCAGATGCCCAGGCGGCTCATGTACACCATGTTCCGCGGCTCGGAGGCTCCTGGGGACAGGAAAGGCCGTCAGCTCGTCAGCTAGGAGGGCTGGCCAGGGGCTCAGGCTGCCCCAGGGGAGGCCCCGGAAGGTGCCGGGTTCCGCCTGTGGGCCAGCGTCGCAGGTGCCTGCCCAAGGCCAGAGCTGGGGAAAGAGCTGCGAGCACAGCAAAGCCCGTGCACCGGCTGTGGCCCTGGCAACCCAGGCCCCTCACCTGTGGCGCTGGCATAGACGACGCGAGCCAAGGGCAGCTTGTTCTGCAGGTCCAGCACAGCCTTGCCCATCTTGGTGGAGCTGGCGTTCTTGGCTTTGTGGCACTCGTCGAACACGATCTGGGTGGGCATGGGTCAAGGAGCATTCTGGACGCACGGGCAATCCCAGGAGCCCTGGGCCAACCCCAAGGTCCACGAGGCCAGGGAGGGCATCCGGGACAGTGAGCAGTGCCCGGCTGTGCCAAGCCGCAGGGCACGGGGACACGGCTGCTGGGCCCAACCCCACAGCGGGCCAGGAAAACGCAGCAAGAGCCCAGCTTTGCGCAGACTTTACAAACAGTGCTTGCACACATGGGACACGTACATGGAAACACACAGAGGCTTCCTGGCGGCAATTCTGCTCCAGAGTATGCGAGAGGTGACTCTAGGGGGACACTAGGGGAAAGGGACCTGGGGGGTCTCTCTACTGTTTCCTATGATCGCGTATGAATCTACAATGATCTTGATTTTTAAAAATCATGATATTGAAGGAGCTTAAAGACGCAAGCCCCATCCCAATTAAGATGCAGTAAGACACCTGGGGGCTCTGTCCCCCTCAGGAGCTCTAAGCAACCATCCAGAACTGGCAGAAACACCTTTCTCAAAGCTCCAGGAAACACTGAAAGGAACAGGGCGAGCGCCGAGTCATCAGCAGGATCTCCTGGTGCCCGGCTGCCCCCTGCCCGCCCTCTCTGTCTTCTTTTTTCCTTCTCTTCCTTTTTTGGTTAGCTCCTGGCATTCAAGGAAAGCTCAGTGATAACACTAGCTAGACACAAGCTTAAGGAGGAGACGCCTCAGAGTCTCAATTCCAGGAATAACACGTTAAAGCATGAAAATGTGCAGGTCACAACAAAAGATTACAAAACATACAAGGAAACAGGCAGCAACGGCCCAGCAAGGGAGAAAATTAAAGCTTCAGAAACCATCAACAAGAAGGATCAGATCTGGGACATTCCAGACAAAGACTTAAAAAACAGCCTTAAATAAAGTCAGAGAGCAAAAGGAAAACAAGGACAAAGGACTAAAGGAAATCAGGAAAACGACAGGTGAACACAAAGAGAATAGCAGTAGAGAGAAAGAAATTAAGGACACGAACCAAACAGAGCTGAAGCCCATAGTAAGAGAAATTAAACTTCCCTTGGGGGTTTGTCAGCAGACAGGAGCCGGCAGAAGAAAGAATCAGAGAACTCGAAGACGAGACCATCGAAACCATCCATCTGAGGAGAAGGAAGAAAGGACGAAGGGAAGTGAACCGAGCCTGGGGGCCTGGGGAACGCCATCCAGTGCAGCGAGATACACAGTGGGGGTCCCAGAAGGAGGAGAGAGGGAGGAGGGGAAACCTTGAAAGAAATCACGGCTGAAAACTTCCTGAATTTGATGGCAGACACGACATACACACGCAAGGCACTCAACGAGCTCCGAACGGATAAACCCCAACAGCCCCACACTGCAGCGCGTTACAATCAGGCCGTGGAAGGCCAAAGACAGAGAGAAGCAGCGTGTCGTGCACAAGGGAGCCTCAGCGAGATGGGGTGCCGACTTCACACAGGCAACCACGGAGCCAGAAGGCAGAGGGCGACAGATTTAAAGCGCTGAAGGCAAACACCTGCCACCAAAATTCTGTTGCAGATGACATGATTCTGCATGTAGAAAATCCAGAAAAATCTACAGCAAAGCTATTAGAGCTAATCAATGAATACAGCAAAGGACAGGCTACAAGATCAACATGCAAAAATCCTGTAGTGTTCTTATACACAAGCAATGTGCAACAAGAGGAAGAAATAAAAAAAATCCATTTACAACAGCAACCAAAAGAATCAAGAATTTAGGAATAAACTTAATGAAGGCTACAAAAGATGTATACAAAGAAAATTACAAGAAACTACTAAAAGCAGTCGAACAGGACTGAAAAAATGGAAGAACATACTGTTCGCAGATTAGAAGACTAAACATAATTAAGATGTCAACTCTACCTAACTGATTCATAGATTCACTGCAATACCAATTAAAATCCCAACAACCTACTTTGCAGAAATAGAAAAACCAATAAGCAAATTTATTTGGAAGCGCAAGGTGCCCCGAATAGCCAAATATCTTGAAAAAGAGGAACGAAGTGGGAGGTCTCACACTACCTGACTATGAAGCATATTACAAAGCTACCGTGCTCAGAACAGCTTGGTACTGGCATAAGGACAGATACACCGACTAATGGAATTGAACTGAGTGTTCAGAAGTGGACCCTCGCATCTACAGACAATTGATCTTCGATGAGGCAGTCAAGCCAAAGCAACTGGGACAGAGCAGCCTCTTTAAAAAATGGTGTTTGGAGAACTGGATATGCATTTCCAAAAGAATGAAAGAGGATCCCTATCCAACATCTTATACAAAAATTAACTCCAAGTAGGTCAAAAACCTGCCACCAAAACTCCTGTACTCAGGAACCAGGAACTCTCCATGTGCCTTTCAGACATGAGGGAGAGATGGAGACGTCCCTGGATAAACAGGCCGGGGGCTTCATCACCCCTGGACTGTCCCTGCACGAGATGCTAAAGGGGGCTCTGCAGGTCGAAAGGAAAGGGCTCTCCATGGGGGTTGCGGCTAAGGAAATAGAAAGGCCAGCGCTGCGGTACTGACTTCTTACAGGATCTAAAAGACAAGTGCGTAAAAAGCAACACTAACTCAGTGGTTTGGGGCTCCTAACGTATAAATCTGTAACTTATAACGGGAACGACGTGAAGGTGGGGCAGAGGATCTGGGACCCGGGTCTGTGTGAACCAGGGAGGTGAAGCTGGTGTTGAAGCAAAGGGGGTTATTACAGGTTTGGGGATGTTAAATCCAAGCCCCACGGTAACTACAAAGAAAATGCCAGAGAACGTGCAAGTTCACAGAGCGGAAAAGAGAGTGCAGGCTGCCGGGCACGGGGGGCATGAGGGGTATGGGGGGCTCTGGCCACGGGGTCCTGCTGGGGAGACAGGGATGCTGTAGTGCCAGAAAGTGGGAGCAGCTGACGTGTGTGCCTGACGATTCACTGGACGGTGTGCTGGGGAGGGGACGAGACAGGAAGTGTCACATACCTGCTCCCACAGTTGAAAAAAGAGCAACCAGAGAGACGACTGTTAGAGGAGATACTGATCCTGGACAGGACCCAGCAAGGGAGAAGAGGCTCCAAGACGTGTTACCGAGACACGTGAAAAACATGGAGAAGAGACCGAGCTTTATATGGAAGTTAGAGCCTGTGAACTAGATGAAGGTCCTCACACTGACGGGGGTGATGAAGGCAGGGCCCTGAGCCTATACGGGGAGCTGCAGACCGTGCACTCTGGACGGGCTGAATGGCGTGTGCCTGTATCTTTAAATTTGCATGAACTAAAACTGCCCCTCCCGTTCCCGCCGCCCTGCTCTTGCCCCGCCCCCTGCCTCGCCCCGCCCCGCCCCGCCCCCTGCCCCCCCCCCCCGCCCGGGATACGACGCCGTCGAAGGCCTCCCCGCACCACTCGAGGATCTGGCGCAGGCGCGTGCGGTGCTGGCCGCCCGCCTGGCTCTCCCCGATCAGCGCCGAGTAGGTGGCGAAGAGGACGCCCTCGGAGGTAGTGCTGTCGCCGTACTTGATCTGCGCAGGAGGCAGAACGGGGGTGCGTCAGGGGGCCGAGGGCGCCCGCGGCTCTGGGCCACCGGGAGCAGCCAGGGCAGCCTCCTCCGCCCACGGAAGGCACAGCCCGTGCCCCTGGCCGCTCTGCGCTCGCCTTCGGATGGCTTTGCGGGGGCCCAGGGGGGTACACGGGCTCCAAAGCAGCCCTCAGCACCCACAAACCAGCCCCTGAGCCCCACGCTCCCAGCACCCCCAATGCCCCCTCACCTCCACCCCTCCCACCAGCCCCAGAGCCTCCGAGCGACCTCCGAGCGACAGAGGGTGCCCCGGCCCCGCTGCCCCAGCCCCTCCTGATGCCCCCCTTCTCCTGGACCCCCCCAGCCCTGGCTCTGGCCCAGACCCCCCACCTTGCTCAGTGCGTGCACCGCGATGCCGGGGGCCTCGATGTCCCGCAGGTCGCGCTCCGCGTCGTACTTGAGATCGTTGGAGACGCTGAACCTGGGCAGGGCAGAGGGCGGTGGGTGCCGGGTGTGGGTGCTGGGTGGGGTGCAAGGGCAGGGGTGCCAGGTGGCACCTGGGGTGCAGGGGCTGAAGCACCAGGCGAGGGGCTCACCACAGGGCCTTCTTCCTGCCCTTCAGGTAGTTCTCGAAGATGATGCCAGCCACAGTGCGGCCCTTGCCCACGCCGGCCCCATCCCCGATCAGGAAGCCTGCCCGCTGCCCGCTGGGGAGCAGGACCTCATGTTGCTGCCGGGAAGGGACAGATAAGAGGTCAGGACGGGGGTGGGGCTGTGGTCGGCAGGGCCTGGGGCAGGTTTCTGGGTGGGTGGGGCCTGGGTGGGGTGGGTCTGGGGTGGGCCAGACCAAGAGAGCAGGTCTGGTGGGCGGGGCCTGTGTGGGGCAGTTCTGGTGGGCAGGGCCTCACAGGGGTGGGTCTGGTGGGCGGGGCCTGTGGGGGGCAGGTCTGGTGGGCGGGGCCTGGGTGGGGGCAGGTCTGGTGGGTGGGGCCTAGATGGGCAGGCCTGTGTGGGCGGAGCCTTGGAGGGGCAGGCCTGTAGGGGCAGAGCCTTGGAGCGGCAGGCCTGTAGGGGCGGGGCCTGGGTGGGGTGGGTCTGGGGTGGGCCAGGCCAAGAGAGCAGGTCTGTGTGGGCAGGGCCTCAGAGGGGCGGGTCTGGTGGGTGGGGCCTAGATGGGCAGGCCTGTGCGGGTGGAGCCTTGGAGGGGCAGGCCTGTAGGGGCGGAGCCTTGGGGGGGGCAGACCTGTAGGGGCGAGGCCTGGGGCAGGTTTCCAGGTGGGTGGGGCCTGAGCAGGCAGGTCTGGGTGGGCGGGGCCTGGGTGTGGGCTCACCTGGCAGGCGTAGGTGATGGCCTCCAGCTGCAGGGCGGACAGGGCCCCGCTCTCCCAGGCAGTGGCCGGCAGGGCAAGGCTGTAGGTGATGTCGGGGGGCGGGACGCTGGACAGCGTGCTGGTCTCCACCACGCGGTCAGGGTGGTGCTTCCCGAGCTTGGCTGGGGATGCAGAGGGGCAAGGTCAGGGCCCCCCAGCCTCGAGAGGGCTCCGCCGTGGCCCCTGCGGCCCGGCCTGGACTCACACTTGGACGGCGCGTAGTCGGCGTAGGTCTCCGTGTGGCCCAGCTCCTCTGCCTCGTCCTCCTCCGCATCGTCCTCCTCCTCGGGCTGTGCCTGGGCCTGGGGCAGGTGGGGGCACCTGGGGTCAGGGCGGGCCGGCCTTGGGCCTCGGCTTCCCCATCAGTAAAATGGGGGCTCTCCCCACGTCTGAGTCAGCCCAGGGCGGGCCCACAGGAGGTGCCCACAGGAGAGGCCCAGGTCCCGGGCCCGCCGGCTCACCTGGTAGCTGACGAGGAGTGGGGTGGGGGGCAGGGAGGACACGGCATCCTCAAGGCCTGGGAACTGGCTGCTGGACAGGAAGAGCTGGTGGGGGGACAGGAATCGGCAGCTGTGGGGAAGGGGGCCCGACGCAACACCCTGCGGACAGGGCCAGCCCCCAGCCCCGCAGACCCTGGCCCCCCAGCTTTCCAGACTCCCAGCAGTGGCCCCACCAGCCCCTGGCCCCACTTCTCTCGCCTGCTCTCCGGAAGTGACCGCTGCCTCTTGGCCCCACACATCCTCGAGACACAGCTGCTACCCCTAATAGCCTGGTGCGCCCCTCCCAGGCCAGTGCCCCCTGCCCCCCAGTCTCCCAGGCAGGGCAGGTGCCCACCGGGGCCCCTGTCGTGGCCCGGCCTGGGAGACCCCTGTGTGCCAGGCCCCAGGCCGAGAGCAAGGGTGGGGGAGGGGCCGGAACAAGTGCGGGGGGTGATGGGACAGAAGCCCACCAAGGGGGTCCTGGGCCACGGCGGGATGCCCCCCCACCCCGGCCCCTGGCCAAGGGCGCTCAGCCAGGACAGCAGAGTCCACACAGGGTCTCCACGGGGTCACTGTGATTTCAGAACATTCCAGCTGCTCAAATAAAAGTCACAAAAACAAAACGAGGCCCCATCGTTAAAAACCGTGAACGTGAAAAAAAACATAAACGAGGGAACCGCACTGTCCCGGCCTCCCGGGGCCCGGCCTGGGGTGTTGGGTTTCACTCTTGGGGTCATTTCCGGTCCGTGGGTTTGTGGGGCCCCCGAGGGGAGCGGAGGGCCCCGCTCTTTGTTTCCTCACGGGGCGAGCACAGACACAGGTTTCGAGAGACAACACAAGTGGAAGCCGGAGCCGCGGGAGCCTGTACTTAACCCCCCTTTCTTTAAATAAAAAAACCACGCGCAGCGCCCGGTTCCCGGAAGGCTGAGTCACGGTTCCCGGCCGCCGGGGAGAAGGTCCTGCCCGCGAGCCGCCGGGCCCGGGGCTGCCTGCCGGGACGGGCCCCACCTCGGGGCCACCTCCCCGGCCAGGCCACAGCCCGCACGTCCCCACGTCCCCGGAGCCAACTCGGCACCTGCTGCCCCCCCGACGCCCTCCCACGGCCCACCGCTCCCCGCTCCCCGTCCCCCCGGGTCTGTGCATGTCCACAGACGTCCCGATGTCTCCCATTGCTGGGCAGGAGCACCCCGGTGAGACCCCTGGGTGAGGGTCCACTGACCCCCAGGAGAGGCTGTGCCCATAACCTCCGACCTGCCAGCATCCTGGGAAGCTACACACCGTCAAATTCACACACCGAGGGGGCGGGGAGAGGAGGGGACCCCAGAAGCTGGGGGGTCACCCCAGTTTATATCTTCTCACCCGTCAGGAATTTGAGGTACCGTGTGAGCTGGGGGTTGACCTGATTTTTATCCAGATATTTCACATGGGGTCTCCCCTGACCCCGCCCCCAGCGCGGCTGACACGAGGGCGGGTTCTTTCTCCAGGGTGGGGGCGTCCTGGGCCCTGGGGGTGCAGAGCAGCCGCCCTGGCTCCCCCCACTCGAGGCCCGGGTGCCGACCCTGCCGTGGGCGGGCGGGGGGACGGCCGCGCCCCGGGTGCTGACCTTGTCGTGGGCGGGAGCAGCGGCACCCACGTCCCAGATGGTGGGCACCTGGCTGAGGCTGTCAGCAGGCAGGAAGTCGGGCGTGTCCGCGATGTCCGACAGGGAGTCCACGGACGAGGAGAAGAGGGAGGCGGTGGACAGGTCGTCGAGGAACGAGGGATCCTGGAAGGCAGGCGGGTGAGGGCACGGGGTCGGTGGGGTGGGGGGCCCCTCGCGCGGGGCCTGTCCCTGGACCACCCGGCCCTCAGGGGTGCAGCACGGGGGACACGTCCGAAGCCGGGGCCCGTGGACAGGCTCTTCCCACGCCAAGGGGACAGGGAAGGGCCTTGAGTTGGTGGCTCCTGGACTCTCGGGGTCATCACAGGGTCCTTACAGGAGGGGGCAGGAGGTTGGCAGCCGAGGGGAGACCCCGCTGTTGGCCTCGCCAATGAGGAGGGTCCCTGGGCCCAGGAGCCCCCCGGAGCCGGGAAAGGCTGGAAGGGGGTTCTCCCCGGAGCCCTGGAAGGAGCCAGCCCTGCAGCACCTCGATTTTAGCCCCGGGGCACCCCGTGGGTCCTCTCAGCCGCTCGGCCTGGGGGATGGTTAGGGCAGCCAGGGAGACCCCACGCTGGCCCCTCCGTGTGGGTCTCGGGATGAAGCGGGCTCGGCCGCTGGGGCCGCGACTGGGTGTCTGGCCGAGGTGGGTGAGGTCCGAGGGCCCCGGCCGGGCTCCCTGGCTCACACCTGCCCCGTCACCCCTCGGCACATAGCCCTGTTCCCAGCCCGCAGGGGGCTCGGCCCCTGGCACGTGGGGGTCAACGGGACAGATCCAGGGACCACCGAGTGAGGCCTCGCTGCCCACCCTGCACCTGCTCATGCCTTCCCTGGGGCACCTGGGTGCAAAGCTGAATCTGTCCTTCGGTGCAGAGCTCACGCCGCACCTTCTAGAACCTTCTCACATCTCCTGTGATGGCTCAGGCCCTGTGCTGGGCTCCCCCGAGCCCCCCACCCCAGGCCTCTGTGAGCCCCGGCCAGCACACGGGCTCCCCAGCCTGCAGCAGGGGGAGGAGGAGGAGGGAGGGGCAGGGTCTTGCTGGCAGGAGGAAGCACCTAGAAACACACAGGACAAGATGGGGGAACCTGGAAGCTGCAAGCTCAGCGGGAGAAGCCACACACAGAAGGCCACACGCTGCCCGACGCCCCTGATGTGAGCCGCCCGGAGCAGCAGCCCACAGGGACACGGAGTGGACGAGTGATCGCCCAGGGCTGGAGGGGGACGAGAGAACGGGGTGATGGCTGCTGGACGTGGGTCTCTCTCTGGGCTGAGAAAATGCCCCAGAACTAGACGGAGACGGCGGCTGCGCAGCGCTGAGAACGTGCTAGAACCCTCAGCTGTGCATCGTGAGCTGGTGCTCTGGATGGCGGGGGGGCTGTCCCTCAAGAAAGCTGCTAAACCCCCAAAACCTAGCCGAGAGGAGAGCGGAAGGCAAACCCCAGAGGCTGTGTGCCAGCCGGGCCTGCAGATGGGGCAGCTGCAGGGACGGGGCAGCCAGGGGCTGGGGTGGGGGACAGCTGAGGGGCGCGGGGGAGACGAGCCCTGACCAGCTGCAGCAGAAGAGCCCCGGGCTGGGGGTGCAGGGAGCAGGCAGCGAGGCAGGGAGCCCCTGGGGGCTACCCCAGGTGCAGGTGGGCTTAGCAAGGCCGGAGAAGGCCCACGCAGCCTCCGGGAAAGAGGGCTGGAGCCAGTGCCAGGAGTGGGGACCCCCGGCCCCCGTCTCCTCTGCTGCTGCCGACCCGGCCAGGCCACCTTGGGAGAGTCTCCAGCCGGGGCCTCCTGCACCCCCAGGACAGCAGTGGGTGGGGGACGCCACAAGGCCTCGCCGAGACCTCCTCAGCCAGGCCGGGGCTGAGCTCCCCTTCAGCCATATCGGGGGGCTGCCCTGCCACCCCCTCCCTGAGCCTGCGGACCCCACGACACGGCCTGACGGCGGGACCATGCCGCTTTTACCGAGTCCCAACAGTGAGGGGACAGAGGGCGGCTATGGGGGGCTTGCGCCAACCCCCAGAAGCAGAGTGAGCAGAGCCCACCCCACCCCACCCAGCACCCCATCTAACATGACAACCCAGCAGACCTCAGCCACGGGCACCCCAAGTACCCCACGGCCCGAGGAGCAGAAAAGGGGCTGCGATGTCAACCAGCGTGGCCAGGCAGGTGCCCTCAGTGCCCAGAGGCTGGGGGTGGGCTCCGCAGACCCCTGGACTGCTGGCACGGCTTTCCCACCGACCCAGAGGGGGCTCCCCGGGCGTACCCGCAGCCCCCGACATCCCCTCTGCCCATGGCCCCCGCCCCACCCGGAGCACAGAGGCTCCAGACCCCCAGCCCCAGCTCGGGTCACCCCATCGGCAGCAGCCCCTCCCCCTACACAGGGCTGGGGGCCCACAGGACCCCCCACTGAACCCAGGAGGGGACACGGCTCCCCGAGACGCCCAGACCCCGGGTCTCCTGTCCCTCCCCGCCCCCAGGCCAGGACCAGGGCCCTCCACTCAGGCCCGGCCCCGAGCCCCGAGCCCCGAGCCCCCTCCTGTGCTGCTCCCAGGAGTCTGCGCCTCAGCGGGTGCAGGGAGGCCGACAGCAGACCCCGTCCCTACGCAGCGCGGACCCCAGCCCCCACCCCGACCCCCACCCTGAACCCCCAGACTGGACCCCCCGCCCCAACCACCACCCCGACGCCCCAAACTTTGCCCCACCCCCCAACCTGATCCCCTGGACCCCTGCCCCAAAACCTAACCCCAGCCCAACCCCCACTCCAAACCCCCACCCCCGCCCCAACCCCCAGCACACACTCCGACCCTTGGACCCTGCCCCTGACCCCTGACGCCCCCCAAGCCCCCGCCCCACATCCCAGCCCCACACAGGCAGAGAGCTGGGCTGGCGGCCCCGGTCACCTCAGGGAGCCCTGGCTGGGGACGGGGGCGGGGGCGCCGGGGCTGCCTGAGCAGAGCCCCCGATCGGCGGCGAGGGACCCGCAGGCTGACACGCCCCCGTGACGGGACGGCCGGGAACACGGCCTCGGAGGCAGTGCTCTCCGCTCCCCCGGACTCAGGGGGACCCCGAAGACGGGCCGGGGTCCCGCGCCCGGGAGCTGACCCGCCAGAGCCCCAGAGCGCACGGAGCAGCTCCGGATGAGCCCACGGACGGCGCTCCGAGCCGGTGCCGGGGACCCGGGGGACCTGGGGGCTGGGGGTCTGGGGAGCCGGGGGACCGGGGGCCGGGGGGCCAGGCCACTCGGGGGCTGCCCCGTGCAGGAAGGGGAAGGGAGGGGAGGGGAGGGGACGGCGCCCCCCGCCGCGCTCCCCGCTCCCGGCCAGCCCCACCTCCCGGCTTGGGGGACCCTGGCAAACCCACCCGCCCGGAGAGGGGAGCGCGGGGCGCGGGTCCCCATGGTCCCCCCGGCGCCTACCTGGCTGAGGGCCGCGAGCCGCAGCCAGCAGCGCAGCTGGGCCATGGCGGGCTGTGCGGAGCCGGCCGGGCCACTTCCTCCCGCCCGGCTGACTTGCAGGAAGCGCCGCCCGCGGGGAGTCACGGCGATTCCCGGCAGCCGGGCAGTTACCGCGCGGGGCGGGAGGCTGTCGCCGGGCAGGGCCGCCGGGCACGCCCAGGGAGGGGCTGCCCACTGCCCCCGACCCTCCTTGGCCGGGCCCGACCCCCAGGGACCCGAGGGACGGGGTGGGGAGGACGCGGGGGCCGCGCGGGGCCGGGGAATGCAGAGGGGTCAGAGCGGGTGGGGTCCCCAGTCCACCCCAGACACCCACGTCGGCCACCCCGCCCCGCAGGAGCAGCACCAGACCCCAGGGGGAGCGAGTGACGGCCACCACGCTGCAGGGAAAGACGCACAGACGGCCACGCAGCCCGCGGCTCCAGGACACTCCAAAACTGGGGCGACCACCGGGCAGACGGACAAGAGTGAGTGCTGGCGAGGGTGGGGGGCAAGCGCAGCCGCGCCCCTGCTGCTGGGTGTGAACCGGGGCAGCCGCGGCAGAAACTCTCATGGTGGTTCCAGAAGACGTCTGGCCCGGGGTCACCCCACGAGCCGGGAGATCGGCGCCCAGACACACCCCGGGAGAGCGGGACACGCGTCCACGCACAGCAGCACCACGCATGGCCCCCGAGGCAGAAGCACCCCCGGCGCCCTCAGCGGGCCAGGGGGACCCCACGGGGGAGCCCAGGAGTACCAGGCCCGAGAAAGGAAGGGAGCCACGCGCAGACAACGGGCCTGGGCGGCGTCACGCCCGCGAAGGGAGCCAGACCCCGGCGAGGGCTCTTCACGCTCCCACTGAGTGAAGTGTCCAGAACATGCAAATCCCTGAGGACGGGAAGTGGACTCGTGGCTGCCGGGGCTGGGCAGGGGAGCGGGTTTCCTTTCTGAGGCAAGGGGAATGTTCTGGAATCGGACAGAGGTGCTGGTTGCACAACTCTGTGAACAGGCTAAAAGCCACCGAGCCGTACACTGTAAAGGGGTAGATTTCACGGTGTGTGAATTACACCTTAACTTAAAAATAGAGTTAGCAGGAAGCTGACACGAGAGGCAGAGCACAAAACACCAGCACAGAAGTTTTACTATTAGGTTTGACCTGTGTGAGATGCTTTGTCCGACTGCCAGCGAGGTTGCAAAGCGGCACCCCGCGAGTCTCCCCAGCCTCGTCCCCAGCCCCCCACTGGCAGGAGAGGCCACTCCAAGCGGGCAGAAGGGAGGGTCCCTGCAATGGGGTACAGGACCTGGGGGTGGGGAGTGGTTTCTGCCTAGGGGTGCTGGGTCCTGCAGGTTGGGGTTCTGGGGTCTTGGGAGCTCCTTGCCCACCTGTCACCCACCCTCACCTGGATCCCTGAACCCCGAGCTCCCCCACGGCCCCCCACGGTGGAGGCCGTGGGCTCGAGGTCATTTGCCGACAGCCAGGTGTGCATGGCTCCCCGGCTCCCCGGTCACCCCGGCCGTCAGGACACTGCCTCGGTTCATTCTTCTTGACCGTCGCCGCGTCCCGAGCGGCCAATTCGTGTGCACCTTTCCCAGGGGCGGCTGAGAAGGCCTTATGACAACCTGCATGTTCTAGTTTCGCATCAATGAGATCAGAGGACACGTGTCCCCTCGTGCCCGGCTTCTCCACACACGGCAAAGGCCTGTGCAAGCCCCGGTTCAGTTCCTGTGAGGACACACCCGGGAGTGGGACTGCTGGTCCTGCGGTGACCCCACGTTTAACTTCCCAGGAGCCCCATTTACATTCCCACCCTCAGGGCCCGCGGGCCCCCACGTGCCTGGGTCCTCACCGGTGCCTGGCATTTTCAGACACTCGTGTTTTTTTTAACGACAGTCGTTCTGGTGGGTGGGGGCTGGTGCCTCACTGCAGTTCAGATTTGTGTTTCCCTAAAGGCTAATGATGCTGAGCATATTTCCATGTGCTTTTCGGTGATTTTTATATCATCTTTGTAGAAATATCTATTCAGATCCTTGACCCATTTTTCAGTTGTGTTGTTTGTCTTTCTGTTGTTGAGTTGCAGGAGTTCTTTGTATATCTGGAGATTAAACCGCCATTAGATATATGGTTTCCAAACATTTTCTCCTGTCCTATAGGTTGTTTTTCCACTTTCTTGATGAAGTCCTTCAACACACAAGAGTTTTCATCTTTCATGAGGCCCTGTTAATCTGTTTTTAATTCTGTCACTTGTGCTTTGAGCGTGAAGTCTAGGAAACTACCACCTAATGCAATGTCCTGAAGATGCTTCCCCTGGGTTTTCTTCTGGAAGTTTTTCAGTTTGGGTTATACTTAGGTTTTTTACCCATTTTAAGTTAATTTTTGTGTGTGGTGTGAGGTAGGGGTCTCTCTTCATTCTCTGGCTTCTGAATTTCCAGTTTTCTCAGCGCCATTTATTGAAGAGACTCTTCTTTCCTCATTGAGTGGACTTGACCCTCTTGCCCAAATCAAGCAGCCGAGATGCAAAGGCTGATTTCTGAGCCCACTTCTACTCAGTCGGTTCCACGTCCGTCCTTTTGCCAGCACCGGGCTGTGTGATTACTGCTGCCGGGTGGTGAGTTTTGAAGTCGGGAGGTATGTGTGCTGGTCTGGAGCTGTCACCCACCCCAGAAAAGCCACGATCTTCAATCCACTCCTGTGGGCGGGGCCTTCCGAGGAGGCTGTTTCCATGGAGATGTGGCCCCGCCCACTCGAGGGGGTCCCGGCCCCTTGCTGGTGTCCTCCGTGAGAGAACAAAAGGCAGAGACATCTCGGAGAGAGCTCAGAGACGCTAAGAGATGACATCCAGAGTGTGCAAGAAGGGCCTGCAGGAGCTGAGACAAGCCCAGAGCCATCCTGGAGAAAGCCTCGGGAAGCAGCAGCTGAACCCAGGGAGCAGCTCAGCAGAGCCGTGTAACAGACGAGCCCGGACACTGCCGGCCTTTCCGCAGAGAAGCCATCTGCCTCTTGATGCCTTAACCGGGACATCTCGTGGTCTGAGAACTGAAAATTTGCAGCCTGATAAACCCCTACTGAAAAAGCCAACCTGTTCCTGGCACGCTGCATTCCAGCGGCCTGAGCAGACTGGAACAGTGTGAGTCTCGCGTATTTGTTCTTCCTCTTCTAGATGGTTCTGTCTCCTCAGGGCCCCTGACCCCTCCACGTGCAGGTGATGATGGAAAAGCCTTTCTGTTCCTGCTGGGAGGCCGGAGGGATTTCCGCTGGGATTGTGTTCACTCTATAATCACTTGGGGTGGAAGTGAAGTCTTAACAATATTCAGTCTTCCGGTCCATGAACACAGCACGTCGGGCCGTTTATTTAAGTCTTCTTTGATTCTTTTGACAACGTTTTTCTGCAGTTTTCTGTGTACAAGTCCTTTATATCCTTGGTTAAACTTATCGCTGGATATCTGATTCCTTTAGGTCCTACTGTACACGGGAAACTTTTCCTTGATCTCCGTTTCACACTGTTCTTCACTGGAGTCTAGAAACAGCACTGATGTCCGTGTGGTGACCCTGTACCCTGAAACTTCATGAATTAGCTTATTTGCCCTAGCAGCTGTGGGTTTTTGGGACTTTCTACATAAGAGATCACGGCCTCTGCACATATGGGAAGTTTCAATGCTTCCTTTCCATTCAATGCCTTTTATTTCTGTTGCTTCCCTGTTTCACAATGAGGGAAACCGAGGCGAGGGGCTATGGTGCGCCTTCCTGGAGGAGGAGGCCTCTGGGGCCTGCTGGCTCCTGGCCGATGGACGCCCCCACCAGGCAGAGGGGTGCACACGGGCAGAGCCCGGAGACGGGGCGGCTGGGGGTGGGGGGCTGGGAGAAGGCTCCTCTCTGCCTCGGCCGGCGCACTGCAGGGCCCGTGGGGGCTGCTGCCCAGGAAGCCGGGTGTGCTGCCGTGGGGCAGCCCTGCCCAGCCCGTCCCACCCCGCTCTGCCCCCCAGGTGCCCCCGACTCCCGCAGCACAGTCCTGTTGAGATGCCCGTGCACAGAGTGGGCTTCCTGGCGTGAACCAAAGGCCTTCCCGTAAGAACAAATCTCTTTCTTTTCTTCGTGCTCAGTGCCAGTAAGTGCTCCGGACCCGCAGGAGCGGGGTGGGCCGACACCGCCGGGCGCTGCTGCAGTGCATTTGCAGAGCGATCGATGCCGTGCCCCCTGTGTGTGGAGCCCAGCCTGCACACAGCACTTTCCTGAGCCGTGATCTCACCCTGGCTTCCCGGAAGCCCCCGGGCTGTCCTTCCTGGAGGGGAGCAGGACAAGGCAGCCCTCTGGGAACCGGCAGGCGAAGCCCACGGCCCGTCCCCGAGTGGTCCCAAGTGGGCGGCTCTGCTCGGCGGGTCCGCCCCAGCCAGACACGGCCTGGGGACCCTCAGCCTGTGGGGGTGACACCTGCTCAGGCCACAGGGCTCCCCCATGCCTGGAGCCGGCAGCCGCCAGGAGGCACACACAGCCCCCGCGGCCCGATGTCCCCGGGGGGCTCCCTCTTGGGTGAAGGAGCACACGAGGGGTGGACCCCCTCAGCCGAGCCCTCGGGCCAGAGCTGTGGGGGTCTGCCGGGCCGGGCGGGCTGCAAGGGCCTGGCAGCCGGGTGTGGCAGGAGTGGGGGGTGGGGAGGCAGGAAGGAGCAGGCGGACATGGCCTGGGCTGAGGGGCTCAGGGCCGGCTGGCTGGGGGCTGGGGTCTGTACCCATGGAGGATGCAGGTGAGGATGGAGGGTGGGGCCAGGCCCGGATCGCGGGCTGGGGGTGGGGTGTCCATGGAGAGGAGGGCTCCAGGCAGCAGCCGGGGTGCTGGACCTCGAGGCGGGAGCAGAGGGGCCAGAGGAGGCTCTAAGGTTTCCCGGGAAGGATCTGGGTAGCAGCAGAAATGGAGAGGAGCGGGCCAGGGCGGAGGGCCTGGAGAACTGAGAGCCCCCCGCCCAGACCCCACTCACCTGCACCCCCACCCAGGCGGGCTCCGGCTGCACCTGAGGACGCAGCTTACGGCCTCTTCACCCGGGGCAGGTCCCGTCGGGCGGCTGCGCCCCGTTCCTGCCCCGTCCCGGCTCTGCAGGCTGCAGCCCCGGGGGAGCTCCTCCTCCAGCAGCTGGGGGCCTGGGCCCATGACAGCCCACTCAGCCCCCAGCCCGCGGCCCCAGCAGCCCCCGCTCACCCGCCTCTGGGACGTCACCCGGGTCAGCCTCGGGGGGCCAGGGCTCAGGCCAGACATCTCCTGTCACCTCCCATGGAGAGACCTCACCACTGCAGCTAGCGGACAGACAGACATGTGGAGTGGACTGACAGATGGAGATACACGGTGTGGACAGAGCTGCGTGGTGTGGACAGACAGACATGCACAGTGTGGACAAACAGAGATGTGCAAAGTGGACAGATAGAGCTTCATGGTGTGGACAGACAAATGGAAACAAAGACGTGTGGTGTGGACAGACGGAGACGTGGCGGGCCAGCACCACGCCGTGGACATCCTCCGGCCGTAAACAGGAAGGACGTGCGGTCACACACGCCAGCCTGCAGGAGCCGTGGAGACGCTCCGAGGCTCAGGGAAGGAAGCCAGGCGCAAAAGATGGGCGCCATTGGGCTCTGTGGACAGGCAGCGCCAGAACCAGCAAATCCAGGGGGTCAGGAAGGAGGGTCACGGTCCTGGGGGCTGGGGAGGGCCAGGGAGTGGCTGCCAGTGGGCTCAGGGCTCCTCCTGGGGTGCTGAGAATGTTCTGGAACGACACAGCGACGGTGGTGGCACTGCCCTGTCAGCGTGCTAAACCCCAAATGGTGAGCTCATGGTAACGAACCGCACCTTAGCTCAGAAAGGAGACGGCAGGCAGCCGCGTTCCCCGGCCCCTGCACAGCCCCTCCGGCCGCCAAGCTCACCCAGCAGCGACCCCGGGTTCCGAGCGGCTCCTGGCCCAAGGGAAGACAGAGGCTTGGAAGCAGACCTCCTCCCGGGGAAGGGGCCGTGCCGAGGGCCAGGGCGAGGACGTGGGGAGGGGCTCACGCGGCGGATGCCGAGGGTCCCGAGGGTCCCGGACGACACCACGCGAGTGTGGCACAGGCCCCGAGCCCCAGCCCGCGGTGAAGGTGCAGCTGGACACACGCCCAGGGGCAGGGACGGCTTTGCCCACAGCCCCCGATCACCAACGCGCAGGGACGCAAGGAAACGCCGTGTAACACCCGCATGGGCAAGGGCCACGATGGGCACTGAGATGAGAGGCGCAGGCCGGGGCCCTGGATCGCTGCCTGGCCTCAGGGTCCTTCTCCCCAGTACAGGGAAAGCTCTCGCTGGGCGCTGGAGGACACCACCCGGACACCGGGCAAGGTCACCGCCATGGTGAGACGCGGCCATGCGCCTCTGACGGCCCCAGCCTGGGGGTCCCCCCAACCCACCACCTGCAGCTCATCAGAAGGGGGTGCCAGTGGACCCCACGTGCCCCCCACACACACACACATGGCTGGTCCCTCTCAAGGGGTCCAGGTCCCAAGACGAGGAAAGGCACAGGGACTGTCCTGAAAAAGGAAACTGGGGGCCAGGGAGCAGCGGGTTCGGGGAACGCTGCGCTGTGAGCCTCCCGCAGCCGCCTCAGAGGCCAGTGTGGGGGGCCGGGTCGGGGAGACCCCATCTTCCCAGCCCGCCCGTAAATCTAAAGTATCTCCAAACGCTTTTTACAAAAATGCTACAAAATATGGCAAAGCTAAAAGACCGTCCGAGCTGCAATCTGTCCAGAAAACCCCTGACTTCAGCTTCCCGGCTGCGAGCGGTCGGGCCGGAAACAGACGCTCTCTGCGCCATGTGGGGCCGGGGCGCGTGCTGGACCCCAGGGTGTGGAGGGCAGGGGTCCGCAGGAGGGGTCGGGGTCCCCGCACCTGCCCCGAGGCTCCTGGCACCGTCGACCGCGGCCCCCCACTGTCCCTGCCGTTCCAACGCCAGCACCCCAGACCCCCACCCCGTGACCTCTGACCCCACTCTTCGCCGCAGGGGGTGCCCTGCGGGGCCAGGTGTCGGGGGGCGCTCAGGCCGCATGCAGGCCCAGGGGCCGTGGGTGGGGTGCCCGTCACCAGTCTCCCTAGGAGCCCGGAGGGACCTGGGGCCGAGCCCGGCTCGCAGAGGCCATGGTGGGGGCAGCGGGGGGCTCCTACCTGAGGGAAGTCGCTGCTCTTTGGTAGGAAGCTGGAGGCGGGCGCTGCGGGGCCATAGCTGGCATCCGGGCAGGGCTGGCCGCCGGCCGCACACAGGTACGAGGCGGAGCCTACCAGGGGGCTGCGGGGAAAGAGAGCGGCACTGAGTGGAGTAGGCACGGGCCCAGCACCCCCGGAGTGTGTGGCCACTCCCCACAGCCAGGCGCACCTGCTCAGCCCGGCCCTGCCCTGGGACTCCCCACAGCCCCCCTGGAAGCCGCTCAGGGGCCCCACTGCCTCCACCTGGTCCGAGCCGCCCTGGCCAACCCAGAGGCTCTGGGGCACAGGCGGCCCCACCTTGCCCGGACTGAGACCCACAGGTCCCGGCTTGTACCCCATCCTCCCCCGTCTTCCTCCCCAACTCTGTCCCCCTCTCTGTCCCCCCAGGGCTGCCCTCCCCCGCTGGCCCACCCACCTGTCCAGGTGAGCAGAGGAGGCCTCTGTGGGGCCCGGAAGGGGGCAGGAAGGGGCGAGCCTGGGTTAGATCAGGGTTAGGGAGAGGCGTCCCCAGGGCTGCCACCTGCCCACCGGGTGGGGAGCCCCGACACCCCCAGCAGGGGCTCGGCTGTCTTGGCGCTGATCTCCTGAGCCACCTTCAGCCTGCAGGGGCTGTGCACGTCCGCCTCGCCCTGACCGGGCCCCAGGGACGCGGCCCCTCCGCCTCCTGCCTCACGTGTCCCCAGTGCCCTGAGGAGGGAGCCCCTTGGCAGCCCCCAAGGCCAGAGGAGGACGCTGTGGTGGCCCCTCCCCACCCTAAGTGCCCCGGCCCCATGGGGAGCCCCCAAGCCTGGGGAAGGCAGGGGCCGCCGCGAGGAGGAGCTTCGCCAGGAGAAAGTCAAAGCGGCCACCTTGCCCCGTGGCTTGATGGAGGAGGCCGAATGCCCATCAGGACTCGGGGTGCGCCAGGCAGCAGCGCAGAGCAGAGCCCTTGACCGCTCACATACCCCGCGCAGCCACAGCACAAACCCCAATGCCCCAGCTCCTGTCGCCCCCCAGAGACCTCCTCACTAACGGGCCTGGGGTGCTGCACCAGCTCTGCCCAGCGGGGAGCAGGGACCCTGGGCGGGCAGGCAGGGCCCCCTCTCCCATGGACACTACTCTGTCTGCGAGTGACCCCTTCCCGGCCTGCAGCTGCTTTCAGAGCCACTGCCAGCCCCCGCCCCCAGCGCACCCTCACCATCTTCCAGGACATCCCACTGGGCTCACTCCCCTGCAAACTCTTACTCACCCCTCAGAACCCAACTCGGCCGGCGCCCTCCTGGCTCCCTCCACTCCGTAAGTACCTCGCCGGCCCCACTCCTGCTGGGCGGCCTGACCTAGGCCCTGTGCCCCAGCCCGCCGCCCTCCTACCCGTGGGGGCCAGCGTCAGGATGGGGCCGGCAGCCTCAGCTGGACACCCAGGCCCCACCCCGTGAGTCGCCTCTCACGGGGACTTCCAGACACGATGAACACACACAGAGCCCCCTCACCCAGCCCCCAGGACCGAGGATGGCAGCCCCAGGCCCACCCCGGGCCCCAGCCAGGAACTCACTGGCTCTCACTGGAGAAGGCAGGGTACAGCGCCGGCGAGAAGGCGTAGCTGGTCCAGTACGGGTAGTGCAGCACGGCGTTCTGGAAGGCAGGAGGGTGTCACGCCGGGTGGCAAGGGTGGGCCTCCCAGACCCCAGGGCCCCCAGCAAGCACCCAAGGCCCTGCAAGCCAGCCCAGAACAAGCCCCGCCCCACCCACAGAGCTCCACCCACAAGCCCCACCCCCACCCACTGGGCCCTGCCTCCCACAAGCCCCGCCCCCACCCACAGAGCCCCACCCACCATAAGCCCCATCCCACCCCCACCACAACCCCCCCTGCCCACCACCCCTACCACCCAAGGGTGGGCTCTCTGGGCATGGGGGTGTCCCATGGGGCCTCCGCCCGGGCTCCCTCCCGCACAGGCTGCCTGGGGGTCCAGTGGACCCACCCCCGGCCCGCGCCACCAGCAGCGCCCCCTGCGCCAGCAGTTCTGAGCCTCCGGCAGCACCAGGGACACCCAGGGCCGCCTCCGTGAGCGGGAGAGAATGCTGGGCCCACTCGGAGGGCCCCACGGCAGGGAAGCCACCAACAAACGCTGGCTGTGGAGAGCAAGGGGTCCCGGGAGGGGTCAGAGACTGGTGCTGACAGGGCACAGGGACAGCGAGCCCGGGGCGTGGGGGCGGCCATGGGGGCAGAGGGCCCTGGTCGCAGCTGCTCAGGGGTCCGCGGGGCACGAGGGCCTGATGGGCTCTCCCAGTCCCAGCCCGAGGCTCTTTTCGGGCAGCTCCAGCATCAGGGCCTCCGCGCAGGGCCCAGGTGGGGACACCTGCACAGAAACTGCCTTTTGGGGTGGCCTGTGCCCCCCAGTCCTCTCCCAGGCTCTGGCTGGTCCCACCGCAAGCCCACCCGGCCTGACGTGACCCGTTCTGCTGT